>NW_010333952.1:0-47015 GCF_000700745.2 Antrostomus carolinensis
ACCATTCTATGATCCTGTAATTAACCATGAAAATGCTGCCTTTTCCTCTTTTCACCAAACAGTTGACCATTAGAAAAATACTATTGATTAATAGTGGGTTTAGAGCAGTACACCTTTTTGTTAATTGGCTAGAATATCAGGAAGAGGAGGTTGCATTCACGGTCCGAGCTCTCATTTTGTGAATACTTCATGCTTGAGCAGACTGTGTGTCTTTCAGGTAGGAACAGGCCTGTTCCCCACCCTGGCACCCAGTGCAGCAGGTGGGCAGCAGCAGCAGAGGAGCTTCTCTTTTGTGTTTCTTGTGTCATGGCAGCAAAACTCCACTTGGCACAAGCTGAACCAGTCAAAGTAGCTTTCTGTCAGAGTGGTTGCTTGCTTGCAAGGCAGTTTGCTAGTGTAACAATCCCACCATAAAATAATTTCGTGACAGTAGCAAAATTTTAAGCCAGATGTTAAGCAGGAGCTTCTGCCTTTTGTGTATCAGCCAGGCTGCTGACTTCCGTGAGGCTGTTGTCCAAGGCAATGTGTGCAATCTAAGCCCCTTGGCTTGGAGGGGTTCCAGAGTGGCTCAGAAATCAGATAACAGGATGGGATGGCAGATGTGTTTCAGCGTGGCAGTAGTCACACATCAGTGCTGTGGCTTGGAAAGAGATCCACAGGAAATCGTTCCTCTCTATTCATGGTTTGAACGAGAGATAGCTGGGGGCAGGGGGAGGGGGCGCACGTGTAAGCATTGAAATAAATGGCTTCAGTTGTCCATAAAGCAAATGTTGGTTGTAGTACAAGAAACAGTGAGACTGCGGGCAGTGCTGGGGTACCTGATGTATTGTGACCTGGAATATGATAGCCAACGTTGGTATACGTTAGCTATATGAAGCAGAAAACAAATGAAAGGTTGAGAGGGGCAGTAAGTATATTAGCAAGCAAGAGGAGAAATATTGCAAGACCTTAAGCATCTAGGCAATTCAGAATTAAGTTTATATGTATAAAACAATAATAATAATTACTATGAAAATGCACAGTTGAAATCTGAAGAACTTTAACTTGCAGCAGCATCATGTAATAACCATTTGCTTTAAGTATATGTATGTATGCTTGTCCTGGTTTTGCTAGGATAGAGTTAATTTCTTCTTAGTAGTTAGAATAGCTGTGTTTTGGTTTCAGTTCAGACTTGTTATGAGAAGAACATTGATAAAAGTACCGATGTTATCAGCTGCTGCTGGAGCTCAAGGCCACCGTGTTTGGCTGGATCACAGCTGCATTGGGACTGGGAGGGAGAAGCGCAGTGAATAGCAAAGCCCCAAACTGGCATTTGGATGTGCCAATGAAATATTCCATATCATATCATGTCATGTTTAGTGTATTATCTGGGGCTGACCGGAAAGGGGGGGGCGGATTCGCGCTGGTTTTCGCTCGGGCTCTCCATCTTCTGGGATTGCAGTTTCAGTTCGGGATTGTCACTCCTACGGGATCGCTATCTGGGAACAGGCCGGGCTTGGTTGGCAGGTGGTGAGCAGTTGCACTGTCTATCATTTGTATATTTCATTACTGTTACCATTATCACTACTATTTTAATATTAGGGGGAGGGGGTTAAGTTTTCTTTTATTTCTGTTATTAAACTGTTTTTATCTTAACCTACAAGCCTCCTAATCCTTGCCCTCAATCCTCTCCCCTCTCCCTTGGGGGTGGGAAGTGGGTGAACGGCTGTGTTGACTGCTAGCCAAGGGCTGGCCCAGTGAAACTATCACAGTGATGTTTCAGTTAAACAGATTTTTAATGCATAGTTCTTCCTAGTAATATCTGCAATGTTGTTAGGTATTTAGTGTAAGCGTTCCTCGGGGGTCTGCATTGAGACCAGTGCCATTTAATATCTTCATCAATGACACAGAGGGATTGAGTGCACCCTCAGCAAGTTTGCTGGCAACACCAAGCTGAGTGGTGTGGTTGACATGCCTGAGGGATGGGATGCCATCCAGAGGGACCTGGAGAAACTCGAGAAGTGGGCCCTTGTGAACCCCATGAGGTTCAACAAGACCAAGTGCAAGGTCCTGCACCTGGGTCCGGGCAACCGCCAGTATCATTGCGGGCTGGAGAATGAAGGGGTTGGGAGCAGCCCTGTGGAGAGGATTTGGGCATACTGGTGGATGAAAAGCTGGATGTGAGCTGGCAATGTGTGCTCACAGCCCAGAAGGCTTTTCCATGATCTAGTGTGGGTTAAGCTCACTGACTGATTATAGAGTTCTTTTTGTAAAGCCTGTAGTTGTTTGACTGCTAAAAAGCATACTGAAAAGGTTTACCATAAAGTGAGAACAAATGGAATGTTGAAGCACAACAATGTTTTAAAACAATATTCAAATATTTTAGAAAGTTATGAGTGTAACAGGAATATTTTGAATACCCATAGATATCCAGTATAGATACTTAATGGGTGGTTTTTGTGGAAAAACTGCACAGGCCAGGTTTGGTTTACCTTTTCCTTTCATTCAAATTATAAAATAGAATTTATGGAAAAACCCATTTTATACTGGTTTTAACAATGACCTGAATTTGAACGACCTTTAACAACACACTTGATCTTTATTATGTGTTTTTTAATGTAGATGTTAAACTCCTTGGTGAGAAAGAATGTGTCATGTTTATGCTGTGTATGATTAAAAGGAATTATTTGCTGCTAACAGTTCTTTTAATTCTTCTTCCAGGACTTCGGTGATTCTGGACCACTGTTACTGAAATGATATTACAGAAGGCAGCTGTTGGCTTGTGTTTGTTGGATGAAACCCAAGTATTTACTTTTCAGACAAGTGGGTAAAATCCCCTAACTGCAGTTTACATGTGTAGGTCACTGCGTTACTGTGTTAGTCATTGTCTCTATGCAGCAATGACAAGGCTAGAAGAAGCAAACAGAGAAGTGAACATGCACTCATCGGTCAGATACCTTGGCTATCTTGCCAGAATCAACTTACTGGTTGCCATTTGCATGGGCCTTTATGTCAGATGGGAAAAAACTGCAGATGCACTGATTTTGGTAATATTTATTCTGGGACTCTTTGTTCTTGGAATTGCCAGCATACTGTACTACTATTTTTCAATGGAAACAGCAAGTCTGAGTCTCTCCAGTCTTTGGTTTGGTTTTTCACTTGGCCTTCTCTGTTTTCTTAATAATTCTGCCTTCAAAACGGATGCAAAAGAAGAGGCTACTAAATATTTGCTCCTTTCTGCCATTGTTTTAAGGATATTATGTGCTTTGGTTGAGAGGATTTGTGGTTGTATACATCATCGACCGACTCTGCTGACAACAGTTGAATTTTTGGAGCTAGTTGGATTTGCAATTTCCAGCACAAGTATGCTGGTAGAAAAATCTATGAGTATTATTCTGTTGGTCGTGGCTTTGACCATGTTGATTATTGACTTACGTATGAAGTCTTTTTTGGCAATTCCAAATTTGACAATTTTTGGAGCCATTGCATCCTTACTCTTTTTTCCATCACTGCAAATCTCCACAAACCCATTTGCCTTGGCTTGTTTCTTCAGCTGCCTGATTTCAGATCCCCTCCTCGACGTTTACTTCAGTGGACTTTCAGTTACTGAACGATGGAAGCCTTACTTGTACCGTGGTAAAATCTGCAGAAGGCTTTCTGTCATCTCAGTTGGGGTTGTTGAGCTAATTTTTTTCATTCTTGCAGCGTTTAAACTACGTTATTTGGATCTCTGGTATTTTGTGATACCTGGTTTTTCTATTTTTGGAATTTTCTGGATGATATGTCATGTCATTTTTTTTATAACTCTGTGGGGATTTCACACAAAGCTCAATGACTGTCACAAGGTTTACTATACCCACCGTGCAGAAAACAACAGCCTTGACAGAGTTATGGCATCTAAAGGAATGCGTCACTTCTGTTTAATTTCAGAACAGCTAGTATTTTTCAGCCTTGTCGCAACTGCTGTTTTGGGGGCCGTTTCCTGGCAGGTAAATAATGATGTCTTTATTTTGATCTCCCTCTTGAGAATGCCCCTGAGAATTGCTGGCTCCTTAAAATTCCTGTGATGCTTGGTGGTGTGCTGTGGCTCAGCAATTCAAAGCTGGAACCCTTCTTTCCTCCAGCATGCTCTTTGAATTTACCACTTGGTGCTGCCTTGACTGTGGCCTGTTAAGGCACATGCAGCGTGTCAGCTTTTTTATGTGGGCAGAATGGGAAGAATCAATGCTTCCAGGGCAAAAGAAATGTTCAAAATATTTTAAGTTTACCTACTTATGGAATTATTTTGCTTTTGAATTCATAAAATGGACAAAAGGAAGAAATGGAACCAAAAAGTGTAAAAGTAGCACCTTTCACTTACAGAAAGTGAAGGTACTAACGTACCAAAAGAAATGGGAAAGTGGTGTGGGAGACAGAAGCAATAGATGGAATATCAGCATGCTCATATTTCTAACTTCCATACTTTTTCTTCTGAGAATTATGTGTTTTTATCAAAGTGCAAATCTATTTTTTATATGCTAGATTATGGTTTTTCAGTAAAAGCAATTTTTTACCATCTCTATCAGACAGTTCATTAATTTCTCTGTCCTTGCCCTTCTACTTTAACATCCTGAGACACATTAATTAATAATTACATAGTTTTAAAATTACTTGGATGAAGTTGCTCCACCTAGTTACACCTGACAAAGCAGTTGGAACCAGTCAAATGTGTAAGTTGTCCACAGAGTCACCGGAGAGAGGCAGTTTCTTTTGGTGGTGCCCAGAGCCTGTCTGCAGAGAGTTAACCACCTGGGGTGGACAGAATCTTTAGGGGAAGGGCTCGCTCTCCCCTTGCATCTGCTGAAAGCACACAGGCACTTCCTGTACGAGGAGTGAGTCGTTACTGTCAACTGTGTGCGTCAGCAAGGAGGGTTAATCTTGTTAATTTTTCCTCTTCACATTGATTGATAATTCTTTGCAATTTTTTTCTGTCCCTGCCCTCTGCTCCAAAATAACTGCAACTGTTACATGTCTGATAATTTTCAGGCCTCTCTAATTCTGAGGAGGTGCTGTTGTGCTGTGAAATGACTTGTGCAGGACTGTTCACAAGAAGCAAACTGGCAGTGCGTCTAAAATCGTAGTATTCGTTATTGGCTAATTTAAGTTTGTAGCATCCTACGTGTAAATAAGAAGCTGTTGCTCATCACCTCTGTCTGATAGGTTATGTATTTGCCTATTCAGTGGGAAAAGGGGTCATTATAGTAGCAAAAGTGAAAGGCATCAGACCAAATATTTCTGCTTGTCAGGAAATATATTTTTTTCTTATAATTTATTTTAGTAGATAATTACATTGATATTTCTTTTACTATATTTATATTTCTTCCATCATGTATTTATAGTATTAAATTAGTTTAAGATTATGAATGCAGTTGTCTCCAACTGAAATAATTTCTACTTCAGAAGATGTTGTGATGTTTGCCTTGCAGATCACTGTGCCTATTCCATCTGTTGTCAGAAAATTAAATACTTTCTCAGACCTGGCCAGAACATAATTTAATAAATGGATGTATCATTTATTATAGTGATTGCAAGAAAATCTGGCCTTTTCTTTATTTTTCTGGACAGTGTCAGGTTTAAAAATAATTAGAAGTAAGAAAGCAATGATGCATAAGCACACACTTTACCCTTTTGCAGGGCATTTGTTTTTTTCTAGAGGTTTTAGGAAACTAGTATTTTTTCTTCTTTGTAGGGGAAATTCAAGGCCTCCAAACTCTACTTTAGAATCCTTTGCTGGATTTTTGAGTCTGCTGTTTCAGGAGGTCTCACAAGCTCAACAGTAATGCAGCAAACAAGCTTCTCCGGTGAATATGTACTTTCCTTATGGTGATTTATACGTATTGTAACAGTTAAAGAGACAAATCAGACTGTTAAAGAACACTGTCTGCCTTTTCTCTTTAGGAAATACTAGTTATTGCTAAATATTTAGTGGGTTGGGATTTGAGGGTTTTGTTTGGTTTTGTTTTGTTTTTAAGAAAACTTTGCTACAGATGGTGACATCTGGTGACAGATGGTAATAGAAAGAGATCTTAGAGCTACCTATGTTAGATGCTTTTCCATGAAAACATCAGCTTAATGTTTATTAATGGTCAAAAAATAAAATTAAATATTGGGAATTATTAGGAGAGAACTGGAGGTATCATTATGCCACTGTGTAAGTCCATAGCTTCCATATTTTGAATCACTATGCAATTCTTACTTGTCATCCTATAGATAAGAAGGTTCAGAGAAAGGTGACAAAATTAATTACAGACATGAAACAGTTTACCTGGAGGGAATGAATAAACAAGGAGGCTTCAGCCTGGAAAAGAGAAAACTAAGTGAAAATATGATGAATGTGTAAAGTATTATTTGTGATGTGGGAGAAGGTAAACAGTAAGAGACAGTGCAGTGCACAAATTGAGGGGAATCATGTTGGCAAGAAGCAGGTTGGAGCCAGACAAGTGGGAACAGCTCCTCAAACAGGACTGAGTTACTTCTGGGGCTGTGTGTCATGGCATGCTGTGTCTGCTGAGTGGTTGCAGAGGCTCAGGAGGAAGCTGGACAAGTTCATGGAAACGAATTCACTGAGGCTTACATACTGTATGGAAACCACATCTGGCTCAGGAAGTCCTTGAGCTACTAGTGGTTGGCGTACTCGGGAAACGTATGTGCTTGGTCTGTCCTTACAGCCTTTCCTAGGCATCCATTGGGCCTCCTTGGAGACAAGACATCCTTCTAGATGGACCTTTGGTGCAGCCTAATACAGCCACTCTTACATTCTTATGGGGGTTTTTTAACTTAAATTTTCAACATATTTTTTCCTCTCATTGTTAGGAATACTAAGTATTCTGCAGTCACCAGTTCCTGAAAATGTGTTTACTCTTTATAAAAGTGTTTAATTTTATTTTTTTTTTCTGTAGGTAAGATTAACAGTTTTCAGTCTTTGCAGCTTCAGTTTGGGATTTATGTAGTCACTTTAGTAAGTGCTAATTATATTTGAAGTCTGTTATCACTTGGAAGGTGAAGCATTTTTTATGTATACCTTTCCTCACTCTGAAGATACACTTAAAGTGTGTTTAATGATACAGTATTTGATAAGAGAGGTGGCTTGAAATTGCTTCACAGTTGGACATTTGACGTCCTATATAATGAACAGAACTGGCTAAAAACCTGAGCCTTGGTAAAGTACTTTCTTATGGTCACCTATGAATAATTAGCCCTAGCATATAAAAAGTCTAGCTCAGTGTGTGTGTTAGTTTACAGCCAGAAACAGGATAGTGGAAAGGAGGAGTTCTGTTTCGTGGAAAACTTTGTTGCAGGCACATTATATATGCCCTTTTAACATTTTTAATAACTGTAATATCTGTGCATCCTATAAATCTCAAGTCTGTGAAAGGTCAAGACCTAAAGAGACAGTTGTCTACTAATTGGTGGCTAGAGGCATCCTATTTGACTAAAATTGACAGAAAAAATATCGTATCTCCTTTTGTGGAAGGGCATTTAAAGTGAGGTTCATCAACTCACTGTTGCACACAGAGTAGTTCTGTGATTCATGCAGAATTGTTGAGGCTGGAAGTCCTGTTAGCCAAGGACCTTTATTTACAGGTAGCTCATCCCTTATAATAAGCCAAGGGTTGAAAGTCTCTGTTCCTGGTGCTTCAGTATGTGCTTGGGAAGAACTGTGGCTTCTGAAAGCAGAATCTCTCTCCAACAGATCAAGCTTTAAATGTAAAGAGCAGTATCATCAGGTCTGTCTGAAACTGGAGGATGAGCTCAAGAAGCATGAGAAGTATAAAAGTAATTTGTTAAAGCTGGTTGCATTCAAAAATGCAGTAACAACTTTTCAGTGGGGCATGTTTTCAGCTGGGCCATGGTCTGCTTCTGAGAGTAATCCCTGCTTTAGCTGGAATGGAAAGACACCTTGACTTGTCAGTAGGAATACATTCAAATTTTCCTTGCAAAATTTGCAGGAAGTGTTCTGCACCTGCCTTTGCATTTGTGTGAGTAATTTCAGTCAGATCAACAGACTCTTTTAACTCCAACTTACTCGTTTCAGCAATTACTCACATGCCTGTTCATTATTAGGTTCTTGGGTAGGACAAGATCCAGCAGAAGTCATGCAAATGGCTCGGGCATTACTTTTTTCAGAAGCCAATAAAATGATGAAAAAATTTGCAGATGAAGGTCTTTGAATTTGCAAGTGAAGATCTTGGAAAGGTTTGGAGGAATCTTTTTCTCAGAAATTTAAAATCATATTTTTTTAAGTGCTCTTTGCCAAGGTAGCAGTACATTTTTTCTGAATTACTGTCCAAAGAGAATTATCCCTGGAAGACCTGTATTTAATATTACCAAGAGAAAAATTAACAATGTCATAGACAGTTAAAGTAATGGAATGAAGTACTTTCAGTATATTATTCTTGTTTTTAGTGAGTTTTACGGTTTAGTAAAATAATAGTATTCATGATACACTTGAGTACTTGAACTTAAATGGACAGTACTATTGAACTCAAATTATTCATGGAAGAAAAGTATGTATGAGTATTTTCTTGTTTTGAGGAGAGTTAGTGTAGTCATTTTGTAGTCTTTATTGTGGGGTGATAGCCTGGTGTTTCCTGAAAGCTCAGTGTACAGTGCCATGATTACTTTTTTTAACTTCTCTAAAACCAAGATTATTTTCTGAATGCTAAAAATTTTTCTAAGTACCATCTATATGTACTTGCATGTACTTCTGTTAACATCAGAGATTAAATAACTTTTTTGAATGCAAATCATATCCAGTCTTTCTCCTTCATTTTCCCCTGTTTTTCTTCCTGATTTGTATTTTTAATCCAGTTCTCAGGCTTTGCTTGTCCAGTTTAATTTTTTTGTTTTTTTTTTCCCCCAGAGGCCCTGCTGCATCCTCTGGCCTCTCTGTATTTTCTCAAATAGCTGTGCCACTCCTGCTTTTTTTTTTTTTCCTTTTCTGTCTGGTCATCTTTAGTTCCCCCCTGTCTTTTCCTCACTCACAGTTTTTTCTCTCCCTGCTGATTTGACTTGCATATCTATGTCTTGCTGTTTCTTTACAGACTTGTCTGTTCAGTTTCTTTTGTAACACCTTTTGTCATGATTTAGGCCCAGCCAGCAACTAAGCACTGTGCAGCCGCTCGCTCGCTCCTCGCTGCCCTGGTGGGATGGGGAGGAGAAAACGTAATGAAAGGCTCGTGGGTTGGAACAAAGGCAGAGAGAGATCATTCACCAATTACTACCATGGGCAAAACAGACTTGACTTGGGGGAAAAAATCAATTTTGTTTATTGCCAATCAAATCAAGAGTAGGATAATGAGAAATAAAACTAAATCTTAAAACACCTTCTCCCCACCACTCCCTTCTTCCAGGGCTCAGCTCTGCTCCCAATTTCTGCTGCTCCTTTCTCCTTAGAGGGAGGACTTCTCACACTCTTCCCCACTCCAGCATGGGGTCCTCCCATGGGAGACAATCCTCCACAAACTTCTCCAGTGTGAGTTCTTCCCATATGCTACAGTTGTTCATGAACAGCTCCAGAGTGGGTCCCTTCCACAGGGTACAGTCCTGGAGGAACAGACTGCTCCAGGGTGGGCTTCCCACAGAGTCATGGCCTTTTTCAGGTGCAGCCTCCTGCTCCAGCATGGGGTCTTCCATGGGCTGCAGGTGGATCTCTGCTCCACCGTGGACCTCCATGGGCTGCAGGGGGACAGCCTGCTGTCTCACCACAGGCTGCAGGGGAATCTCTGCTCCAGTGCAGAGCACCTCCTCCCCTCCTTCCTTACTGACCTGGGTGTCTGTAGTGGGATGTGTTGTCTCACATCCCACTCCTCTCTCCACTGCAGGCTGTTGAGTCTAGCAACTGTTTCCCTGTGTGTTATCACAGAGGCACTTCCACTGTCGCTCATTGGCTCCGCCGTGGCCAGAGGCAGGTCTGACATGGGGCCGGGGAAGCTTCTGTCAGGTTCTCACAGGAGCCACCCCTGACCCCCTGCTACCAAACCCCACCACGCAGACCCAACTCACCTTTATTCCCTCTTTCCTACTGTTTCATCATTTCTTAAGCTGGATCCTAAATCCCTCTTGCCCACTGCTCATCATTTCTTCTGAAACTCACCCGCCATCCTGTTTATTTTTGCTGCCCACCTCTGCCCTCCTCTCCGCAGTAGGTGCTCAGCCCTCCATGACTCCCTGCCTCTCCAGGCCTGTCCTAAGGGCTACGTCAGGCTGCCTGCTCACATCCACCATGGCAGCACACCTTGCTGCTAACACCACTGCTTCCAGAGGCCCCAGGTCATGAAGGGGATCTCTGGTGACAAGAGAAAGAAAGTATTAATTGTTAGTCTAAATAATTTGATTTGTGTATTAAGCTTGCTATGAAAATCTCATTAATTGCAGAATTCATATTTTTATATTTAAAAAAATCAGAAATCCATTTAGTATGTTTTTAAGTTGACAACCATTTCTGGTTTTGACACACTGACTAAAGCACAGGCTTTGCCATGGTTAGAACAGGAGTCAAGGATGAGAAACATAACACATTAAACCTATCTGCCAGGGAACGTGACAACTGTTTCTGCAAACTGTTTTCTAGATTTTCCCAGGGCTGTTTTAATAATCAGAAGGAATGGATTATTTATTGTTCTCTAGAGACTATTCTTTCATTCAATAATTTGTTATAAGGCAGTTTTCTCTGCTAGTTGATCTACAATGTAACTTCACAAATTTGTTCTTTAAGCTTCTTTTTACCTGTAATATATGTATCTTGTTTTCATTTGGAATAAGCTATCCATCAGATATTTGTAGATTAGTTATCACATTATCCTTTTTCTCCTGAGCCTGCTCCGTCATGGAGCGTATACTTCTTTATTTTTGCAGAATCACTGCAGAGTAACTAAGCAGAACTTCTTGTTTTATATTTACTTACATGCGTGTGAGTGTATATGGTTATATAAAAATAGGTAAATATTATTCAGCTTGGAAAACAGGGCAGAATTTTTGCTTATAAATACGCAAAGACATCTTTGTTCCTTAGTTGTTGGTCTGTTACCTGTAATCCCAGGCAGCCTGCTCTAGGTGCCCCTGCTTGAGCAGGGGGCTGGACCAGAAGACCTCCAGAGGCCCCGTCCAGCCTCCACCATTCAGTGATTCTGTAATCATCTTAGTTGATATCTGTTTAGGAATTAATTTCTATTTTAATCAGAAGGGCTCCTCTATAGGTCTTTGTAACTGGCTTCCAATTTAAAATAATGTTTCTCCCTTTTTTTTTCCTCTTCATCCTTGTTATTTTTGTCAGTAAAGCTCCGTTGTTAAAACACTTCCAGAATTGTTCGACTTCCAACCATGGTTACTCCTTGGGACTGGAGTTTTCCTATCCATGAATATAAAAACACATATCCTGGCTGTAAAATACCTCTAAATTCTTCTGGTGTTTTAACAGTTACACTTAACAATAAGCATTGCTTTAAAAGCTTACGTTGAAAGATAGTACTAATGAATCTCACCCATGTTTCGTCTGTCATTTTAGTCGTCAGAGGCAAGAAGTATATTTTTTTACCTTTTCTACAGTATTTGAAATGAGAACACACTGTATATTTCCTAAACATTAATTTAGAGGAAGACAGACAGAGGCAAAAAACCCAAACACAAAGACAGAATGGCTTCTCATGTTTTCAGTGAGGTCTCTGTCTTCTGTTTGCTTTTTGAGCAGTCTATCTGGAATCAATGGGCACTTAAGGGTACAGGGATGTACTGCAGCCTTAGATTGCCAGTGCAGGCGAAAACAGAATGAAAATGGGTTGAACAGATGAAAGAACAAAAAATCCCTTTCTGACTGTGCCTGTGCATCCATGGCCATCTGCTCCATTAAGGACTAGTCATCGACTGTATTGGATTTAGTAAAGCACTGACAGTCTCCACCTGGCATCTTAGCTGTTATCTTAAACCTATCTTCAGATTTACAGTAATTACTAACTTAATTAGATATTCTTTTTTTGGTATTTCAGATTCTTACAATTTAGGTATTTTAAAATGCCACCAGTCGTTTTTTTGCTGCACTGAATTAAAATTTTTTATTGTCTTATTATAGAGCTGCCCTAAACATAATTAATCATTTTTATATTTGTTAGTGATATAATTGTTCTAAATCAAAGCTGTTGAAAAAGTGCTGACAGCAAGTACCAGCATCCTTACAGTAGATAGATGTCTATAAATGTAAAATATCCATACTAACAATACTTTCCTACTCCATAGCATAAGCTGGCCACTAAATGAAGACGCAGTAGAAACATCAGCTGAGTTGATTCATAACACTATAGAGCATATTTCCCATTCCTGTTTAATATTTGGTACAAACTCAAAGCAGGATACAGAGCAAGGTGGATCACTGAGATGGTCCTTACAGTTTCTATGTAGATCCTTATCTGACAAGTCCTTGTGAATTTTCTTGCCGGTATCTTCATATTAGTAGGAGTACTTTCAACAATTAAATGTAAGTATTTTTTTAGAAGTCAGACTCAGTCAGAAGTTTGGTGAAAACTATTAATCTTTGTGATAATTTCAAGTTGTGTTATTGCAGAACACTGTGGGCTTAATAACTTGCATGTGTTTAGGGGACTGGGGAAATGCAGGGAGTCTTTAGAACAACACGATATAAGAAAACTTCTACAATGAAATTCATATAAAGTAATAATACAGCATTCTTTAGGATATTACGATTGTAGTTTTTATGGGCAAATGTGGGTTTTTTTATTTTGTGATATATTCAGTGTGATCAAAACACTAATGCTGTAAAAGCATGTTTGCTCTATCAGGATCCAAGAAAAGTCATATTTATATATGATGGAAAAGCTGAATTTGTCATAAAAATGTGTTTTAGTACTTCCTGGTCCATGCATTCAGTCTTAACCAAGGTTTACAAAAGGCTCTAACTGTCATTACTAGGTAGCTTTTCCAGACAAGACCTTCAGTTTCTGCAGGATCCAAGTCTTCTTTTTTTTTGTATCTTAAAGCAAATTATCCTTCTGATATCTACCGTTGCAAGAGTAAGTCTCTAAATCTTGAAAGTAATGTAGCTAGAGAGCTTCACTGTTTCATCCAGGTCTTATATTTTACAAGGTTTCTATAGAACGAAAACTGACCTAATCTTTGTAAGTTTTTGTTGCTGCTGCTTTGAGTCCTTTTCATTTTCAGAGTGCATTTGGGAAACTGAGCAACAAAAATGAACACTTTTCTGCTGATATATTTGAAACAAAAATTGTATTGTCTTAGTTACGGGATTTTTTACTCCTTATTGACAACAAAACAAATTGAGGTTGCACTGCAACTGTTACAGTATTGTAAGTTTTCCTGTCTTCTGGTGATTTCAGGTAATTGTATGGATTTGAGGGAAGTTATTCTGAAAATCCTTATTCTCTGACACAATACTCAAGAATCATTGTGTGAATGCTTCTCTGCACTTGTCCTAAATATGTTCTGTCTGCTCTCTTGTTGATCCTGACCCTCTGAGCATAGGCAAGACTGGGACAGGGAATGGATTGTATCTGGAAGGATGCAAAGTATCTCCTGAGGTGGCTAAGAAAGTGGTGTCCATAAAAGTGATTGTGAATCTCCTGTAATGTATATGCACTTCATAGGCACTCATTGTTCCTTGTAGATTCAAATTATTAGCACCAAAACATCAAATTACATTATACCACATGAAGACAGATGCAGTAGTAACACTAGCATTATCACCTGTTGATGGACTTGTTACATCTGAACCAGTTTTGTAGCTCAAACGTTACCAAGTCAGCGAGCATATTAATTGCACTGTTGTGATAAGGTGTGCAGGGCTGTGGGCAAAGGGAAGCTCTCTGTGCTTGTTCTGTAACGTGATTCGATGGCTACTCAATGTCATGTCCTCATGTCCTTCAGAGCTAGAAGCTAAATAAATGAACTTTTCATTTCTCACTAACTGTCTAAAGCAAAGTAGGAGCTGAATGTAGTTTTATAGTGGTTTCAGATGTCGGAATTCAAGGATAATGCCATCAGTTAACAGTTATTTGAGAATAGTGCTCTCGGTGAATATCAGTTAGTATCAGTTAATTTCAGCTTCTGGTGTTTATTTGTTGTTAGAAGTGTTGCTGGCACCATTTCAAGAAGGTGAAGATCCTTCCATCCATTGTATAATGGGGCACTTTTTAAAACCAGTACAGGTAGCAAACACTGTTCTTCCTTAGGGGAGGAAGCACATTAGGTGTGTAAAGCTGTTCTTTCAGGCTAAGTAATGTAGTATTTATGTGTTTAAAAACTGAATATCATAGAACTTGTGCCATGTGCCAACAAGAACTGAGTTTGTGTCATTTTTTTTAGTATAATTCAAATTATTAATAGCTTTGTGTGTTAAGCTGAACTACCAGTCCACATCAAATCACTGAGTGTTAAGCAATAAGGCAATATCCAGATTTAAAAAACAAACAAACAAACATTTAATATTATAGATTTATCGATAGAGAATGAATAAAACATAGATGTGGTCAGAGGCCACAGGACTCTTCTCAAGACAGAAATCCATAGCTACAAATTTATTTCCTTTGCTACATAACAAACATTAATATTTAGTAACTGCACCATGGATATTAAAGTTCTTGGTTAATTATATAATAGTGTTTCTACCTTTCCTAAAGCATTTAATGCCTCATTAAACCCTTTCACATCATATTAAAATAATTAAAATTAATCCATATCTGTTCTTGCCTCTCACTGACAGCTGGCATTTCAGAAGTCCATTTTTATTTTATTAGTACTAGTGGTTGAGAGTTAACTTTTGAAACTTCTTGGGTTTTTTTACAGAAATCCTCTATGTATCAGTGAGTATAATATTTCCCAAAACTGCTTTTTACTTACCAAACAGGTGTGTCTCAGCCAGACCCGATACAACAGGAAAGCTCAATGTGGGGTATTAGCTGTGTGAATGCTAGAAAGTCCTGTAGTGGATGTTCCTTCTCATCTGATATTTATGTAATAAATATTTTCACGAGTCATCTTTGTGTGATACATAGTATTCCACAGACTATTTTAAAAACTCTTGGCATTAAAAAGCAGGAATCTATAATTATTATATATATTAATTAAATCTATAATTAAATCTATATTTTTAATGATGCAGTATTTTAGTATGCTGTCATCTGATGCTAGGTACATAATACTCTGTGTTGTACTTTACTGATTAAGGCCTGCAGATATTTACAGATACTCTTACTTTATGCACATAAATATTTCTGTGGCATTTGATCTTCCTGCTTAAATGGATAAAGCTAAGCTATGATCAGGGCCTTTAAACTTAAGTCCTGTGCAGTCAGTGTTTTCAAATGCATTCCTTTCAGAGGAGTGATCCCTGCTTACCAGCCACCTTCTCCCAAGCCTTTCATTTGTCTTTAGAGTACTTCACCATGTAATATGTGGAAAAATAAGTATACATTATGTATAATAACTTGAATGTTTCAGGACCCAGTTATGTTTGATCAAACACGGGGAATTATTCATAAAACCATAACCAACAGATAGGAAGGATTTTTCGTGCAGTACCTAAATCTCTCTGTTTTCTTTTTAGCCAACCAATGGGATCTTCATGAGTGCATTTCTTATCGTTTTACCTCTGGAGTCTATGGCTCATGGGCTTTTCCATGAGCTTGGAAACTGCCTGGGAGGAACGTGTGTTGGGTATGCTGTTGTGATTCCCACCAACTTTTGCAGGTACAGTTACCATGTGTTTCAGCATCGCAGTAGTGTCAGTGTACTGTCAGCTCATAGAGGCAATGCAGTGCTGTTTCTTGTGTTTTTCAATAATTAAATATAAATTTAAATAGTAGGCAGATTTTGTATTTTTCCTTTCCTCACCTTCCAAAAAGAGTGAGTAACTCTAGCTCCACCTTTTTTTACATCTATTTAATTTGCTTTTAGAAAGCCAGTGAATGCTTTATGGAGCAGTCATGCATAGGCACATGCCACTGTTTGTATCTCTTGCAAAGGAGGATTGGAGCATTTGACTGATTGCAGATATTTTATATGAGGAGATTTAATAACCAGGAAATACTACTTAAGCTGTATAATTAAAATTGTGTGTACGCTTCTTTTTTATAAGCAATAAACAAGAACTATATGAGTTATCCATTTGAGTTATAAGAGAAACCAAGGAGTTAGTTGAAATGAGAAGCTTAAAAATACAACGTCCCAATTTATGAAAACTGCCCAGCTTGCTGTACGTGTAATGGATTGTCCTGGTTTTGCTAGGATAGTTAATTTTCTTCTTAGTAGTTAGAATAGCTGTGTTTTGGTTATCACATGGATTAAGCTATCACATGGATTCAGTGTATTGGGAAAAAAATTAATGGGAAAGGAACAGAAGGTAGCATGCTAATCTTAGATCACTGTATCTTAAATAGTGTAAAATACTGTAAAAACAAATTTTCTGAGCTTCTGAGTCTTCAGCTGTGCACTCTTTTAAGAGGATCCATGTAGTCAATTATTGTTAGGGATTAAAAAAATAATTTTTCAAAATTTACATTACAATAGAAATTATTTTTGTTTCCATGGCAACAATTTAATTCTCTCATTGTATTGTATTATTCTGGCTCTGGCAGTTCCCTCTAATTTCAGAGTGGATGAGATACTCTCGAGCAACTGTTTAGGGCCTGACAGAACTAAACTTCCTTATTAACAAAGCTTGACTGTTTCAATGATGGGCCCAGTCTTCTCTTGCTGAACAAACAGTCATGATGATGTAGTCAATGTAACTGTAGTAGTGGAACACTAGCCTTCACGAAAGCACTAGGCAGATGAGGGAGAGGTGCAAGTTTAATTAGCTAGACCAATAAAGAAACCAGGTAGCTTTACACACTGACTTGCAAACAAAATACTTGAAGAATACAGACATACATGCATATATTTATATATAGAAAAAAAGAAGATATATTTTGTATTAGTAGAGTAAGACCGTCTCCATATTTTTGCCCACAGAACCTCTCCCTGTCTGTAACTGAGCGTAAGTCAGGCCAGTTTGGTGCAGCCGTCAGTCATGTTCCTTATCGTTACCATCATTACAGTGGCTGAAGAGTGATGAATGCACTTCTTTTTCTGAAAATACATCCTGAAGAGCGCTCCCATAATGGGATGTTTTGCAAGACCAGATCTCTTATTGTCATGATTAATGAATAGCTACGCAGAATTGAAAAGCATGTGTCTGCCCCCCTCTGCCCTTTCAGGAATAGCATGGGGTTGAGTAAGGACTATGCTTTAAAGTGAAAAGTGTGACAGAAGGGAGAGGTAGATAGTGGTCCCCACTTAAATACAGTAATTTGAATTGTTTATAAACTGTACATTTTAAGTAAATTTGGATTTAGAACAGTACTACTTCATAGCAGAGAAAATATGCACAGGGAAAAAAATCTCCAATTGCCAAAAGTCCACTAAGCATTAAATAATTATAATCATAGATGTTTTTCTTTCCTTTAGTCCGGATGGCCAACCAACTCTTCTTCCGCCTGAGCACGTACAAGAGTTAAATCTGAGGTCTACTGGCATGCTTAATGCCATCCAAAGATTCTTTGCCTATCACATGATAGAGACATATGGTTGCGATTACTCTACGAGCGGACTGACCTTTGATACCCTTCATTCCAAGATCAAGTCTTTTCTTGAACTTCGGACGGCAGATGGACCCAGACATGATACCTACATTTTATATTACAGTGGTCACTCACATGGCACTGGTGAATGGGCACTGGCAGGTAACTATTTTAGGAATTTTTTTATTAATAGTTTTGGTATTGGTGAATTTTACAAATCAATTAATTCTTTCTTTAAAAAATCATACTGTATTGCAAAACTTTGATGTTTTGGTCACATTTATTATCTCATAGTCCACAATGGCAAAGAACCACCAGTCTTTGGATAACAGGTTCATACAAGCTCCCAGCAGGGAAGGAAGAAAGGAAAGGGTAATACACACAACATGGCTGTTAAGAGGGGCTACAAGGGGCTACAAGGAATCATGTAAACAAGCAGGCTGACTGCCTCTGCTAGTGGAGAGAATGGAGAAATGCAGAAGCCCTTTTTCTATGTAGTTAACTTGACTCAAAGAAGCAGCTCTTTGTGACACATACAGCAACATACCTTTCTCTGTATGACAGTCAGGTACATTACTGTATGAACTTCTGTGTCATTTTTAGCATTTAGTCACTTTAATAAAAATCCTTTTGCAGCTAACTGTTCTTTTGGTTGTTCTCAAAATATTGTTGACCCCAAGTGTACAATTACAATTTTAAGCATGATTTCTTACTTCCCTTACAATTCAACAAGGCAACTCTAAAGATTGCTTTTTTCCCCCAAAAAGTGGAAATGACCCCTTTCTGCTCTAAAGACAGATTTCCCTTGTATTTTGAGGAATATTTGTTCCCTGTAACAAATAAGCATAAATCTCTTCTCATTCCCAGGACATAGCAGAGCCAGCACACCTACTTCTGAGTGAATTAGACAGTATTCTGTGTCACTGTATGTGCTCTGTTTTTTGTAAAAGATAGAATTAGTAAAAGAAATAGGAGGCAGGTATGCAATCCACACTAGAAAAGCAGGTTTCCAAACCTATAGCAAACCTTGTATCACGAAAACAGCTATGGTTTGGTGACATCCTAGAGTGTGGGAGCCATTGTGGGCACAGTGTAGGCTCAAGACTACAAACCCCTATATAAAGGGGCAGTTTAATGCCTAGTCATACGCTGGGCACAGACTTCACCATTTTCCCCTTTCCTGGTCTGTTTTTGATCTCTTTATAATGGGCAGTTCTATCTCAACAGTATAAAAACTGTTGGTAAACCTGCTGAAGTTTTCAAATCATTGGTAGGTTTGGCCTTGCTCTCCTGCTGTATGGAACAGGGCTTCTGAGGTTGCTGTGTGCAAAAAGTGAATCTTGTAGTAAATATGTTGAAAATTTGCAAGGTTTTTGCTTCCTAGGACAGAATTCACTGTTACGGATAGTGCTCTGCCTGCAAGCTCCTCACTGTCAGCAGCCTCTCTCCAGGGGCATCTGCTCTTGGACAGTGTAAACAGATTTGAGCTTTGCTGTGTGGTCATGCTGAGGTGTTCAGGCGCAGGTCAGTTTTCATCTGGAGGCCACATACCTGTTTTGGTGCAGCTCTACACCTTAATCGTTAGACCTGAGGAAGAGCAACGTGTATTTTTTCTCAAAGGCTTCCTCTGTATCATTTTTAAAAGCCACAGCAATACTCAGAGCTTAGCACAAGTGACGTAACGCAGTGTACACCAGAGTGGCTGAATGACTTCTCCAAGAACAGCATGATCTTATCCGTAAGGGCGGCTGCCGCCCTGTGCAGTTGCCGAGTGGAGCACGGGCAGTGAACCTCTGCCTTCCACCCACGCTGCAGTGGGCAGCACAGGCACAGTTAGCTTGCTAGCGTACATAGAGCTAAGTGCAGGAGTTGGACAGCCTGCAGCCCAGTCCTGGCTTACATCTGGCCAGCCTGGAGTGTGACAGAGAAGCTCAGGTCTCTGTATACCCATTCAGGTAGCCTTAGCCTAAAGTAAACTCTGTCTTCACTTTTATGATAAGGGCCAAGGTAACTGTTAAAATAAAAAGAAAGTTTCTGTGCTAAAAGATGAAGTGTGTAAATTTTACAAAAGTGTTTAACTTACTTTGTCATAAAATTGCTTTTCGGTTCTCTACCCATCACAACTTCATCTACTTGGAGATATGTATAGTCACATAAAGGAGAGAAACAGACAGCTTGCATCCTTTTTTGTCATTAATTTTAGATAAATCATGAAGTGGAACCTGATACTCCTTCCAGATAGCACTGGCCCTGAATGTAACATGAAGCATAAACTGAAAAGATCAAGGCTGTTTGATTGTGTAATTGTACTGCATGTATTGGATAGTGATGTTTCATGACAGATGGAACATTTGGTCATCAGCTCCTGTAGTGTGTACCATGCTCTGACTTCTGCAGAGGATGAAGAGAGATGGCAACAATGAACTACAACATCTGGATCTAATAGAAAAAGTAATGTCTCACTGCCAGCTTATGCAGTGATACAGCACAGAAGCAGCAGCGTAGGCTTTGCTTTGTAATGACATCTTTAAAAGGAGGCTTATTGGATTTATTAGTTCAGCAATGATGTTTCTCTCTTGTTGGAAGCTGAGATGTAACACAGTGGTTTATAGAAAAGACTGTTAACTAGTCACGCATAGAGTACGAGCAGGCAAACGACCTGGGAGGTCATGTTCTCTGAGGAAAGGTAGAGGCAGGAGCTGAGCTAATGAAGCTTTGTCTGTGTTGCTGAAACTGGTGGCTTAACTGCCTGCAGAACCTTCCAGAGAGCCAGATGTGGCCAGACGCAGGAATTTCTTACACAGCTCGGTGCCTGAATCTCATGCTGGCTGATAAGTCCATGTGTTTGAGGTCAATAGGGTTAGAAGCTGAGCACGTGTTCGTGTGTGTGTACAAAGGGTGAGATGATTTTCTTCGGGCAGTTCCATCCAGTACTGTTTTGAAATCACCTGCACTCTTGCATAGTTACACTAAATAAAGTTTATTTGTAAGCCTTTAAAATGTGAACAGATAAAGAAATTTTTACTGCTAATTGACATGCCTTACCTAGAAAAGGGAAACTGCTTCTGTACAAGTCTGCTGTAAATAAGTACATCTAACAAGACAAGTCATTACTGTAGGTTTGTATATTAAGATTTTTCTTTGGTGCTAAATTTTCCAGGTTTGCTTTTTTTTTTGATAAAGTTGTAGCCCTGTAATTTTGCTTTTACTTTAACTGCAATAGCAAGCTCAAAGCTTTAACTCTCAGCTGTTAATTTGAAGCACTTTTTTGTTACCCCCTACAGATAGAAATGTGAGTGCTGAAATACGCAGCAATTCTGTTACAGATTCACCTGTGCAGTTAACAAGGTCTTAAACACTGCTGAATGTACTTCTATTCCACACTGAAAATCACTATGGAATTAAAATGCAGTTATTTTAAATCACATTTTTCTACTTTACATCAAAATGTCTTTTTTTTTTTTTTTTTTTTTTTTAAAGCTGACATTTTCAAGTTAGAGTGTTTTTGTTGTCAGTCTGTATCATAGCTCCAACCTGTCAACATTTAGACACACCAGTCCTTCAAATTAATAGTCACTGTGGAGCCAATGGAGATTCATTGGCTTGTTTGGAAGATGTTTTCCTCAGGCCCTTGAATAAGTTGTCTGCTTTTCAAAGCTGCATAGGTCCTACAATATCCATTATGCTTAAGCAGAAGGACTCCCCACTGTAGGTAACTTTGTTTAATTACAGTCTGTTCTTTTAAAGCATTGTTGGAGCAAGAGCCGAGATGGAACATTAGAAGTTAGACACTCTAGTTGTGTTTTCTGAACTGATAGGAAATAAATATTGTGGGAAAATTCGTATTAAATTTTTGTTTCAATGAGTTGTCAATCCATATCAATTTTAAATTTCTTGAAGCCCTGAAGACAGGGCACACCCACAGCACCCCCCCACCCTGAAGACAACTGTGTCCATAGAGTGAATCTCTCAATTTCTGGTCACATGAATTTTTCAAGCCAAAGCAATGGTTGTGCTTGTAGTTGGCTTTCTTGTTGCGCTTCAAAACTGTTGGCATGTGCTGTGTTCAAAAGTCCTCTCTTTTCCTTAAAAGAGGAGACCTTTTTAATGTTACTAAAAACATATTTAAAAGAGTTCCTTTTTTCCTTTAATATTTTTAAGAACTTAATACAAAATAAACTCTGTTTCAGGTTTTTCTTCCCTTGTTTAACTATTTCTAGATTTCTTCAGGAGGCTGTGATTTCTTTCACCCTGTGAGGGAATGCTTTTTTTTTTTTAAAAAAAAAAAAAAAAAAGGGTGAGTTGGCAGCCTTGTCTGCCACAGCAAGTTGGGTCGAATCTATTAATGTCTCTCTGGAGATATGCAACATCTGCAGGCAGGGAGGGTCAGCTGAAAACTTCTGTTATCTCTGTCCAGGTTGTTAAAATAAGGGATTCTTGGAAACCGCAGTCAAAATTCCACAGAGGTTTCTGTTTCTTCCTGCTAATCTTAAATATTTTTCCCTTTTGGCAGGAGGTGATGCTTTACGACTTGACACACTTCTGGAGTGGTGGAGAGAAAAGAATGGCACTTTTTGTTCTCGACTCATCATCGTTTTAGACTGTGAGAACTCTCAGCCTTGGGTTAAAGAAGTAAGAAAAGTAAATGACCAGTATGTTGCAGTGCAAGGAGCAGAAATGGCCAGAGTTGTAGACATCGAGGAAGCAGACCCTCCACAACTTGGTGACTTCACCAGGCAATGGGTTGAGTACAACTGTAACGCCAACAGCAACATCAGCTGGTCCGAAAAGGGACGTACAGTGAAAGCATTGTATGGTGTGTCAAAACACTGGAGTGACTACACTTTGCATTTGCCAACGGGAAGTGATGTTGCCAAACACTGGATGATGTACTTCCCACGGATCACCTATCCATTAGTACATTTGGCAAACTGGTTTTGTGGTCTCAATCTGTTCTGGGTCTGTAAAGCTTGCTTTAGGTGCTTGAAAAGATTGAAAATGAGCTGGTTTCTTCCCACGGTGCTGGACACAGGACAGGGTTTCAAACTTGTCAAATCATAATTAGGAACCAAAGAGGAAATGAAGTGAGAGCTCTGGGAACTTTTTCACTTTACCATACTTAAAACTTTTTATATGACTGTTTTTCTCTCAAAAAAATCTGCTACGCTCACTTTATTCAGCTCTTTGAGCAGCTACAGTATATGCAACAGTGAGAAACTGAAATCTTAAACAGAAGAGGGTGGGACTATGATATTTGAGTTTTGTTACTGATCTGTATGTACACGTTGGAGACTTATTTAATGTGACCATGCATTTTGGAGACAGTTTGCATGTTCATATGCGTTACTTAAAGCAGCCTTTGTTCATAGTCACCAGTTTGATGGACCACAGCTCCTGTGAATGTTACAGCATGCTTATTTGTCATTTACATCCACTGTAAGGTTCAAATACCAGAAAAGAACCAAGCTAATATTCAAATCAATATATATGTCCTTGAAATTACATGGTGGGGTCAAGGGTATTATAAAACAGCACTGAGCTAAAAACAATAGAAGGATGAATAGCCATTGTAAGGTGAGTACCTACCAGAAATCTCTAGTTTTATTTGCTTTTACATCTTCAGCCCCTGCCTCAGCTCTTTGCTGCCATCAGTGGAAATTTGCCACAGAAAACAAGGAAATCAGACAGCCCTCTAATGTTGTGATGCTGCTTGGACTATGTTTTCTGGAGTGCAGTTTTAAAAACTTTCAGTGTTACTTTCAAAATATCTTGCTGGTGATTTTTTTTTTTTTTTTTTAATATTCCCAGTGGTTAATTCATATGTGGAGTAAGAAGTGCACTGAGAGTTTTTGCCTCACCTGTGTTCTCTCACCTGTTAGGGTAGTTCTGTCTTTTCCAGCCTTTTACTAGTTTGTATTTTGAAAAGCTACCCTGAAGAAAAAAAAAAACAAAATCCAAGGAATTTAACGAAGAAAATAATCCATAGATAGAAAATAGAAATACAAGTGTTGCCTTGCTTCCATGTTTATCTGAAGTCTTTGCTGTGCCTAAGACCTTGATTGTGTAAAATGCTGATTGGACTGATGAGTTCATTATCTGTTAAAACCACAAGCAAAGTTTGTCAGAAAGAACAGATGATTCCTTTAGGACAGGAGTGAATCCTCAGTATTCCTCAACTCTGTTCTCCCAGCCACAAGGTCCTGATCTTAATCCTTCGACGTACAGCACTGGATGGGACTCTAGAAATCCTGCCCCAGCCTTTCCTCTGTAGTCAGAGAAGCTGCATAGCTTTCTCCTCTCATTTTCTCAAGTGCAGAAAACAAGGAGTGAAACAACTAAGCAGCTGGAACAGTGAAATTGTGGCGGGTTTTTTGCATACATGTGTGCAATCCAGTAGACCTAGAGAATAGCTTTTTATGTGTCCATCAGTGTTTTAATAAAAGTGTTAGGCATTAGCTGATTATTTGTCTAAAATATAACATTAATTTTTTATTTAAATATATGAAAATATTTTAGGAGCTCTTTAAGTCTTTGCCATCAAGGGTTTTTCTAATCCTGTTTGAATTTTTTAGCCAGCTAAGTTAGAGAATCTGCTAACACTGATACCCATTAGTAACACCTGAAAATTAAATGTGTGATTAAATTATAAGATCTGTTATAGCCAGAGTAATTTGTACCCACCAACTTCAAAATAGGGATTTTGTAGGATTTACAAGTAACAGCCACTAAGTTCCCTTATTGTTGTGTATTACACAACTTTGTTGAGCAAGACAGCACCCCCCCAACCCACTGTGCCTTTCTCCATCCCCTTCCATAAAGTGCAAAGGGGTTAAAGAAATGAGAGGTGAGATATCCTACCGAGACTCAGTTCCATTGGGTCTTCTCTAAGTGAATGCTGTCATTGCAGCTCTGTCACGGATTCGAGAGGTGACTATTCTCAGTAAGGACAGAGGATAATCACACCGTCTAACTTCAGGTATCCAACTTAAGTTCCTAACATGGAAGCGTGAGGTAGGAGTCATCTCATTTAAGTTCAGGTGTCTGAAAGCTAGACATCTCAATCCATGATAGTGACCTGAAGTGTTCCACTGCTCATTAACAAAGAGAAACAGCTATTTCCAGAGGAAGACTCATTGGATCTCTGTTTTAGGATTAATTTTCCTAATTATGTGACTATTAGATTTGTTTTGGTTTTGCTTTCATATGCCAAAAGTCAAGCAGACAAATCCCTTACGTCTGTTTATTAACCTTAGAGCACTTCTGTTCTAAGTCGTCCTCTAGAGCCTGGGCTGGGTACATAAGCTCCTTGTTCTAGTACTTGAATTGGGTACTTGGAGTCAGGCTGAACGAGCATCCATCAACTTGCAGAAAAGCAGCACTGCCTCCTCTGCAGAAGTAATTTTCAGCCATTTCTGGTCAACAACACTTAAGTATAGAGAAAAAGGACTGTATGAAGGCCATCATTTGGTTTGTAGAATCACCATTATTTTGACTGCTTTCAGTAAAAGTTCATCTGATTGCATCATAAACTGTTCCATCTGGAGCACTAGAAAGTTTTAACAAAGTCCCCATAAAGCAACACTGTAATACCTGGTAGTCACCCTGGGAACATTTGAAAGTCAAGAAGTTTGTTTTGGAAAAGCTTTGAATATCAACCATAACACTTCCTGTTAATTATAATGGGTAAATCTTACTGTTACATTTTTGTGGACATCATCTGTATCTTTCTTTTTGTACATCAAGAGGAACAGGAAAAGTGTGGGACTCCTCTCCTGCCCTGGGACTGTGAGCAAACTAAAATGGAGTATCCCTTCTGCAGTGCAGTGATGAGCCTAGCTGTGGGCAGAACACAACACTTGGTGCTGATCTTTTGCTTCTGTTTATTAAATGGTTTCCAGCTTACTTATCAATCTGTTAGATTCTCGCTAGGAGGCACTAGGTGATCTTTAGCAGGTTGCTGAAAGTTAGATAAAGAGTCAGCTAAAAACACAGCAAAAAGATTATTTGCAAAACTAATCACGTGCTTGCAGATTTGTTTCAGCTTTCTCAGTTACAGAACTCTAGTTTTCTGAATTTGAAATAGTTTTAACATGAGTTAAAGTATTCCTACTTTTAATTTTATTATTTTTTTGAACAGCAAAGCCATGGTTAAAATGCTGATTTAAACTGAAATAAATGTTTACAGCCATTCAAAACTGTGAGGCCTTTTTGGACAAAAAGACTGTCTTGTGTGTTTCAAAACACAGTAAACGCAGGGTGTGGGATGATGAGCCTCAGGAACTGAACAGTATTAATTCCCTGCTTCTACACCATCTGATACCAGGGCGTCCTACCGTGACCCACATTCCCAGGTGGAGGTGGAGTTCTCTGGCTCCTGGCGCTCATGCAGCTCCAGAGTCTCTGCCTGGCCCCAGGTGCGTGTCTGAGGGACAACACACCAGGAGCTCCTAATCCCAGTGAGGAGTTATCCCTCCACTCTTCCCTGTATGAAGTACAGGGGCAACACCTGAAAGAGAAATTTAAATGTAATTCCAAAGAACGTTACATATGCTATCAATTATGTACAAATAGTTTTTCTTTAGCAGTAACATGCTTACAAATTGTCTGGATGGAGAAAATCTGAACTCTTTTTGTTTGTTTGTTTTTGAGAGAGAGAGGTTTGTCTCTGTACTGTATATTCAGACATTTTGTTATAAAGGTTGTTGTAAATTTATATCATGGAAGTAATTTTATCTTAACTTTGCCTCATTTACCTCCTGTATAGTATCAGCCTTGCTGAAACTTGAAAATGCACCAAGTCCTACAAATTTAAGTCTTTGAAAGGAATTTGAATTGCAAATTCACAGTAGTCTTTCTCTCTCAACAAGTATTGGGGAAAAAAGCCATTCTTCTTCTTCATTTTTGCACTACCAGAGTTGCGTATTTGCAGTTCCTTTTGCTTTGTATGCCTTGTGGTTGTTGTCCAGCCTTCAGTTCAAGATTTTTCCAGAAACAATTTCTTCACCTTTATTAAGTTTTCCCTTTATTTTGCAAAGGCATAATTAATGCTATGCTGCCTGTTAAGCACCTCTCTTGCCAGCAGTAGACAGTGTAACTGGGTTAAATTTCTTGTTTATAAATACCTTTTTGTGGGAGGATTTTTACTGGACATACTGATTTTAGAGCTGTAAATATATTTTTTTGTGTATTTGTGATACTGCTTAAATATATTTTACTGGTTTGGATGCTTATTTCCATTTCATGTTTTTGTTTATGCCTTGATCACTTCCAAAATTTCTGTGCTTCCTCTTGAATTACATGGATTCTTTCTGTACAGCTTGTTTCAGAGTACTTTTTTTTTTTTTTTTAAGCTAGAAACTGCAACAGAGTTTACTGAAAATACTCTAAGGATTATCTGTAGTTTAACAGTTTAGTAGAAATGAGAAATAGTAGCTTAAATTATTAGCATACCTTTCACCCTGTCATTTTGTTATCACTTAGTCAACAAACTAGTAAAAATGTTGTTTATGCTTTGAGACATTATTTTATAGAGACTTAACTGAAGACTTTATTTACATGAGTATTTATATGTAAATACTCATCATCTCCAGTCAGGCCTGACTCTAAAGTTAATGAAGGGTTCCTGCCTGAGTTAGATCAAGCCTAGGAGAATGAGGCAGGACACTGTGACACAGCCAAATGCTGAGGAGGTCAGATCTGCAGCTCTGCTCCTCCTCTCAGAAACTGCTGAGGAGGGTCCTGCACTCCCTCCTCATGAAAGAGTCCCGGCGTTAACTCAACAAGCTGGGGCTGGTCCCCACATTGCTCTTAACAAGCTGGGACTGAGCAGTGCACCTCTCAGGGAAGGCTTGTGTGGGAAATGCTTCTCCTAGCAGAGCTGCCAGTGTGATGAGGGGTGATGGTCGTGTCAGTGGTAATCCAGTGTCCAGGGAAGGACGCTGCACCATTAGCGGTGCTTTTAACA
Source organism: Antrostomus carolinensis (assembly GCF_000700745.2). Taxonomy (NCBI): domain Eukaryota; kingdom Metazoa; phylum Chordata; class Aves; order Caprimulgiformes; family Caprimulgidae; genus Antrostomus; species Antrostomus carolinensis. Next base: position 27,568 of record NW_010333952.1, read on the forward strand.
CACTGACTACCCAAGTACAGTGAAGATTTAGTGTCACTTTTTTTCTTTTTTTCTTACCAGAAAAGAATTAATTTTGACTTGTCCTTCTAATTCATTACTGAATCCATTACTTTTGCAACTTACTAATCAGTGTTTCTTTTTCATTAAAGTTCTGGAGAGCCTTTCTGCTCAGTCTTAAATTCAGAGCTAACCCGAGAGAGCAGCACAGCTTGCCCTTCCATTCTAAGTCTCCCAACAGAGTCAGGCAACCCAAGGTATGTCTGCATCCATGGCACAAGGTTTGGGGTTTGGTTTTTTTTCCTCAACATTTTTGGTGACCTAGGAAATAAAAGGCACTGTAAATACCCATATGAATGTTCAAACAATGATTATTCTAAGATGCTGTTACATATTAGTGTTGGAAAACAGGTGTAACCTAAACACACATAGTGAAGAGATTTTTTTTTTTATGGTATTACTATGGTATAAGAAGTTATTTTTAAAAAGCTTTTCAAATTCATTTCTCTGAAAATTGTCCTGTTTCTGAAAAGCCTTCTGTTGTTGAAATACTGCAGTTGTCAGGAAAGAAGATGTAACAGACTCATAGAAAATACAGTATCAATTACACTTGAGTAATATGTTGGATGAGATATAGTCATATTTTGGAAGGAAAATAAAGAATTACAGGGTGTTGGGTTTTTTTACTATTAAAAAAAAAAAAAAAATCCACCACTTTGTAGCAGAAAGAAAATCAAGCACATTGATCTGGAGCAAGGAGGGCATAAAGGCTTTGCTCAGTGTTACCTACTGCTCCAGCACTGGGCTCAGCTGGTCTCCATCGGCTCTTGAATACATTGCCCACTGCCACTGGAGTAAAATGCAACTACGCTGTTAGCACCATATTTGACTGGAGACCAGAAAGCTGTATCCAATAAAGGCCCTCAGTATTCTAGAGCTCACCTGTAGAGGTTCAGGCCCAGAACAAGTACACCATCCTTGCACAGCCAGATGCACACCTGAGACACTTGTGAAGGGTTGGGCACCCTGCAAGACAGCAGTCGGACTCTTGGGGATACTAAATAGGAAGCTGTTCCCAACAAGTGCCTGCAGCATCCAGCTGCTTACAACTAATGACACAGACATTTAAAACTTCGTTCCTCATCAGCACTGAATTATTTTCTCTATGTAGTATTCATAGAGCTGCTTCAAGGTGTATTGAAACATTCTGGGCTCTTACCTCAGACAGCTGTGCACAGAGCTAGGGAGCTGCCAGCACTGAGCCAAGCCAGTGCTGAAGCTGATGAAGTGCAGCCAGCTCTGTTGATTACAGACAGTTCTATAGTTAATAGCTACTAAAATAAATCATCGTGAACCTGACTGCCATCCCACAAGTGCAAAGCCAGGATACTGTAAGACAGTCTGTGTTGGGAGTAAAAACAGACACCTTGGCTTCCTTTGCAAATCAAAGAACAGCCTCATTCAGAGGTTGGCAATAGCCAGAAGAGAAGTAGCAGCTTTAAAAAAAAAAAAAGAGTTTGTTTTATAAATTGTGTATAAGGTCCCTGGATCCCATGGTACTAAGTACATTATAAATGCATAAGAGATCCATTAAGAGACATGGGGAGGGGGGAAAAAAAACAAGTTTATATAGCTGAAAGCCCTAAAGATTTCTTCTGCCTTGCAAAAGAATATAAAGATTTTTATCCTTAGAGAAAGGTTACTTCTTTTCCCAGGAAGGAAAGGGCATAAGAAAAGCAAGAAAACAAATACTATCAGATGGGTCAGATTCAGGGCTGTGGCCAGGAGAATGGGATTCATAGACCTAGAACTAGAGCGAGACTTCAGAACTGATCACTTTTGTTTCTTAGAGAGGTGGCCTGTGTCTATTAGCAGACTGTCTTGCCTTCCAAAGCAGGCCAGCAGCATCCAAACTGCCTACTGAACATGTCCCTCACCAGCTCCCAAGCCCTGCAAGGGAACGCTGTCAGCCAAGCCAGGAGCATGCTGTGGCCCATCCTATCAAACCAGCAGGATTGACAGGCAAGTTTCTAATCTGGGTTTGTGTTCTGGCACCATTTAATGTCCCATTATAAAGATGGATTGTAAAAAATTATTATTATATTTTTAATACAGTGCCTGAAATCAGCTAATGCTGTACAGCTACAGCTGGCTGAATAGTGGGGTGTTTACAGTATGGAGGCAATAGTGATGTCACATACCCTCAGGCACATTCCCAGAGCAGTGTTTGTGCATGAAACAACTGCTGCAGCACTGAAGATTCCCTGTCCTCTGCCATTGCTGGTGAGGAAGATGGCTCAGACCACTTAAGCCAGGTCTCCCCCTCTGTTTCATTTTTATTCTCAGGCTCCAGATGCTTCTCTGGATGAGGAAACGTGGTACCTTCCCTGCTGAATTTGAAGCAGGTTTCTAATATCTAAAATTACTCATGGAAATAGATTGTTTAAAGACCATGCATGTTCTGGTAAGAGATTTGATGAACGCAGATAGAATACAGTGCTGGCATACACAGATGAGGTACCTGAACTACAGAAGAATGGACAGCAGAGCTGGAAGGGGAGCAAGAAGCCCTATAAAAGAACCACATCCTGCTTGTCTTGCACCCAGGCATACCACAAGACTGCTTGATTTACGGCAGGAAGTCAAATATTTTGTAACGCCTGCTTGTTTGGCGTAGGTGTATAAAAATAGTAAAACTAAGATAACTGCCAGGAAGGCTTCAGATGACTGACCTACAGCCCACCAAATCTACAAATACAGACAGTGCATACTGGGCCAGCAGTCAGGAGATCACCCTTATCTGAACAAGTCTGAACAGACTGGTTCCACCCACAGCCAAGAGGACATAAACCTTTGGATTAGCCTGCTCTTGATGCACAAAAACGTGTACATAAACACCAGAATTAGCTGTCAGAGATTGTAACAGATTTACAGAGTCTTCAGGCATCTCCCCCTCTGAGTAAGCAAGTTGTCCCGATGGGGATGCCAGACTTTTGCTTAGCAAGTGTGGGGCTCCTGGGAATCTACTCCAAAGCTTCTAATGTATATTACAAAATTGTATTTAGAAACCATTTCTGTGAAGGGGCAAAAAACCCAGAACCCAACCATCTGAAAAGGTAGTACTTTTCTGGAATTCATTGCTGGGCATCAGCTGCCCGGTGGCTCTTCTGAGGAAAAAAAAAAAGGAATTAATAGCAGACGGGAAATTGCTATGCACAATTGCACAGTGAACTGTTGCCACTGGAAGTTAGCAGCTCTCGCTTGCGCGTACCCTGGAGAGAAGATTTGTTGGTCATTGCGTGATGATGGATATCAAGCTGCAGCTGGAGTACTGTTACCGTAGTTCATTTGCTACTGAAGAGCCCCAGCTCTTCACTAAATAACCTTAATAGTTAAGCTGCAAGTCCTGCCAGAGGGTGTTGCAGATGCTCATATGGATTAAAGATACCTAGAACAGACTGACGGGAGACAGCTGCATCGTGGGCTCTGAGACAATGCTAGTAACTCCAGTTCAGGACTCCCCTCAGCTACAAACTGTCCGACCCATTCTTATGGTTCATCCCATTTTTGGCCACTCTCAGAAACATGGTGCGAGACTGTACGGGGCTCTAACCAGACCCAGTGTAGCTTCTCCCATTTTACATTCTCCTCCCTCCAAAAAGCCCACAGCCCTCCTGTCTACCCAGTGAGCAGAGCACAAAATGGCCCCCGAGACCAGCATGCTGGTCAGTGGTTGTTGAATGGTGTCTACAGTGTGTCACCTCATGGCTGACAGAGTGAGAGCGGGTTAGTAGCTATCACCTATTTGAGGATCCCAAGATCTTTAATATCAGCCAGTAAAATACCCCAGAACCATTAACTATTTTCATCTCTAGGTCCATAATAGGTTGTAGGACAGTCACTGTGTGACCCCGAATGCCCACAATTGTGCCAGCGTGCTGATTTGACCTGTAACGTCAAAACTGAAGTAAAGACCCAAAAATACTACTTAGAGAACTCATTCCCTGTTCACTGTCTCTTCTCTTCTAGCTACAGCTGCTCCTCTTTATATTTCCAGTGGTCCTAGGATCGTTTCAGTTGTTAGTTACAGTTTTGATGTCTTCAGAATTTATGAGGCACTCAGCTTTAGACTGCAAAAAGGAAGTAAGTCAAAGCCAGTCACAAAGCTGTCAATCCACAGCTCATTCCAGCTCATCCATCTTTCACCTTCATTTATTTATGGATTGTCTTTCTCACAGCAGAAATCCTCAGTCTGAGTGCCATAGCTCAAATACAGCTCCTATTCGTTTCATCAGATCTACCCCAACTCCCACTCAGATGAAGCCATGATGAGAACCATACCACTCAAGGGCTGGGGAATAACCACTGAGCTCACAGGCAGCAGAGTGAAAGCATCCCAGTGCTCACAGGGGAGCGTGTGTTCATCCTGTATCTGCACTCCTCTGGACACCTACACTGATGCTTCTGCCACTCCACGTGTCCTACACTCTAATGAACTTTGGTTTATTTACTGGAAAGTCAAAGGGCAGATGTAACCTACTTTAAAACCTCAGGACATAGTAAGACTCAGCTATCACTTTTTCACCAAACATCATCCTGACACCTTTGCAAATCCAACTCAGCTTTTAGCCCTTTATTAGGGTTTCTGCAGCGAACAGAAATGGCTCCTTCCCTCACCTGAGCTTTTCAGCAGCCTCACATGCATTCCACAGCAAGCTTGTGTGTTTGGGCGCATACAACAGTGGAGAAGAGCCACCCTCCTGAGAAACCCCGCTGGCCACTCCCCTTCCCCAGGGAGAAAGGTGGAGCCAGCCCCAGGGCCTCCACCCACTATCGGTGAGTGGTGTGAAGATGTGTCGCTGCCCCACACCCAGGATTGCAAGTCCCGGATACGTGGAGAGGGCAAGGGGTGCAAGCAGACCTCCCAGGCCACCAGCAAGGCAGGGTGTGCAATAACATCAACTGAGAGCCCAGCCGCAGATGGGTAAGCAGCTTGGGACTGGGAACTCTGACATCCATTCTGGAGTTAAATGTTCAGGTTAATTTCTGGAGTCTTGTCTCACCATTTAAACCGTACTGAGGGAAGAGAAGGAAAAGAAGGCAAGAAACCTGGGTGGCAGTACTGGCAGTAAGGCTGTTGGTGCTAAGGTTGCAGTCAGAGCAGTTTGCAGTGAACAGGCACAGGGTTCAGATCCCTGAGGTGATTTCAGTGCTGATACCTCATTTCCCAGAGCCCCGAGGTCTGAACTCTACATCAGTGCCTTCATTTGTCAATAAAATGCTGGTGTCCCCTCACTTCTGCTTCTGCATCCAGCTGGAAGCCTGCAGTCCATGGGGAACCACACAGCAAGCCTCCCAGCTCAGGGTTTTGAGCAGCTCTAAGTCCATAAACTTTTTCTCTGTTCGTCTCCTTGCAGAGCTTGACCTTGTGGGTATGATTAGACAGGACTTCCAAACATGTACTCTAAACGAGAGCTGGTATGAGGGGAAAGAGACTTCCCCATTTTAACTAGATGACGGGTTCCAGAACTCACTGAAGACATTGGAAACCTGGCCTCAATTGCCAGCACTTCAGCTACTTTAGACAGTATTTAAAGCTGCCTGGGATTAGGTTTCCCCACTCAGAAGAATGTGACACTCTTCCAGTACAGCACATCACCTTTCTCTGAGCCAGGCCACCACACCTATGAAGTGAAACCCTTCTGCAATGAGGACTGGAAGAGATGCTCCACCAGAGACTACTGTAACATCGGTGGGAGGTACTGTTCTCACTGAGCAGCCACAGAAGTGAACTGTGACCACCCACGCCATGGGGGAATAGCTGTAAATACCAAATTTTGGGTAAATAAGAAAATTCCTATCTCCTTGCCAAACAGCTGTTGATTTCTTAGGATAAGGGGGTGTAAGGTTCCAGAAGCAGCTTGTCCTTCTGTACAACAAATCCCATCCTGTACAGCCTTGTGGTGTTCACAGAAAAAACAGCAGTGAGTATTTACTTACAACCCTTCATCTCAGGAAACCATGCATGAATGTAAGCACAGGAAACTGCATTTTAAATGTCAAAATATGCTTCAAAAGCTTCATGTCAGCTATGCTTTTCCAAGCTAGAAAAATACCAACAGCTTCAAGAATACAATGCAAGAAGAAATTAAATTACTTATGTTTTTTCTTTTTCTGCACACTCTGCTCAAGTCAAGTACTAATGTATTAAAATGTTTTCACCAGTGGCATTTTGCACATCAGGAAGAGCTCAATTTTATTTTGAATTGGTATTTGCATATTCAGTTAGTCAAAGCCATTTCCTCTCATGATTAAGCATGCTATATAATTGATATTCTTCTTCTCTGTAGCATGACACAGCATGTGACTCAAAACTTGCCTTCATAAGGAATGCTAAAGCGCAACACATGCAGGAAAGCATACTGCATTTCTGTCTGCTCAGGCTAGACAAAAATAGCTACAGTGCTCCGTAACTTAGCTTTCTTCAGAGGACTGGATGGTGTCTTTGATCTGAGAGAGAAATATTTGCAAGGAAATACTTAGGAAGCTCTCTCCACGTGTAATTTTGTGTTTGAGGCATGTTGAAGGAAATGGCCTGATCATACCAAGAATGTATCCATTTCTTATAAGGAGGACACCAGCACCAAAGACTGTTTGGGGGGTAGGGGGCATTTCCTGTGTTTTTTTGTTTTGTTTTTTTAAGCCTTGAGTTCACTTCAGGAAACAAGCCAAACTTACACTTAGTGAGTTGCTCCAGAAATGCACAACCATCCCTGTGGGGTTTTTTGCCCCATGCAGAGTATGGGCAGCCAGAACTGAGCCCTGTGCTACATCAAACATTTAGAGGCATCACATGCCCAGCCCCATCTCCCTGTATTTAAAACTTTCTTCCACCTAACCTAGACTTTTCAAACTTATCCTAATTGAAAAGTAAGCCCCTGGCAAGTATAAAATTTTAATATCAAGCCACCTGAGATGTCCAGTGAAGAAGAAAAGTTTTTAAAGAAATTGAACCTGAGAAGAAGATAACCACTGAAGCAACCACTGGAGTAACTGAAAATCTTGGCAAAAAAGGACCCAAGTGTTGAACACAGGCTTAGAAGCAGCGCGCTGCTGTAACAGTGGGACAACATGCAACACAGTCTTCACATGCATGTGTGTACAGGCCCTGAATGTCAGCTCTACATATTTCTCCACTTCTTAAGAAGTCTTCATTTCTTACTCAGATCAAGGTTTCTAATTCTAAAATAATTCATAATACAAGGTAATGTCATTATATGACAAGACAGCTTAATTTGCAAGTTCATGCCATGCCAAAAGCAAGGCAGCAGAGTCCCTAATTCTAAATAAAAACTGTTTTATGCCAAATACCCTTGCCAAAACCCTCTAATGAGCTGGCACCAAATGGCTTCACAGGAACATCCTACTGTCAGCAGTACTTTCCAGGCATTACCAGTACATATGATGACTCTTTTTTTCCCCCGTGTGGTTGTCAGTTTGTTCTACCCTTCTTCAAGTAGTAAGCATGAGAATTTCCTCTCTCAACCACCACACACATTAAAACAACAGGTCACTTCAGTATATTGTACTTCAGCTCTGTCACGTCTGGAAATATTAAACATTACTCTTAAATACTTATATAATGAAACAATTCTGTCGCTGATAGAGAAAGTCAGTCTGAATCAAATGTCAACAGTAGACCTCTCATTCACACACAGACAGGAGAAAAATTTCATGTGGGATTCAATTGCTTCAAGTGCTTACATGAAGTATCCTGAAGACTTTGCTCAGTCCAAATGCTCTTTGCCTGTGGAAAAGCTGAAGGTTTCACTTACTGGCCTAGTGGGAGCTGAGGATATAAGAATATTTTAAGGCCTCTCTTGACAAATAGGTATGTTCCTCTCAGGAGAAACCAAAAATTAGATCAAAGTACTGTCTTCACTCTATTGATTTAATCATCATAATCCAAATTATAAAACAGTTTCTTGCAAGCTCCCATTAGCAGAAGCTGTCCCTAAGAAGTGACTGAATAAATTCCATAAGAAATCCCCGTGTCTCCCCATTGCCCAGCGCACACAGTAACAAAACGTACTGCTCGAGTGCTTTAATGTTACAGGTAGAGCATCTGTTGCTCAGGAGTAGTTAGAGACATTAATTGATATTTTTTGTACTGTATTGCCATCCACAGGCACTGATAGCTGAGTATAGCAAAAAAAAACCCCAAAAACAAATAAAAAGAGAGAAACAACCCAGAAGAGAATGAAGGTCTAGTTAGCACCAAGCTGTGGTTTTCAGAAGCTGCTAACACATCTGCATGACCTCTCTCCTCCTGAGGTAGCCAGTCATCTCCAGTTCATTACCAGTGTGTGTGTCAGACACAGGGATCCACTCCACAGCCCTGCTTACATCGTGCAGTCTTGTAGAGATGCACTTGACAGCCTGCTCTGAGCAGCCTCCACTCCACTTGTCAACAAGAAGCAGCTTTGCCAAAAGCTCCAGCAGATCATAGACAAGAAGCCATGGATCCGTGGCCAGTAACAAGCCCTTGATGCAGCATAAAAAGGTTTCAGGGCTCAAGGATGGAGAAATCAGTTCTCAGATGTGGCGAGATATGTTTCCTCAGACGTGGCGAGATCTGGTTCCTCAGACCTGCCCTGACTGAAGAACCTCATTGAGAGACAGATCATATCTGTAGAGATACAACAACCAACCAGCAAAGCTGTGGAAGCAGTGTACCATTACCAGACTCTTAATCTCTGCAAAAGCCAGTCATCAGCACTGCCCAGCAACCTGCAGTCTCTGCTCATCAGCCGTCAGTCAGGCCTGAGCAGGTTATTTGCTGGCTGGTGACATGATTGTGCTCTGCTGATGTAAAGAAAGTACAGCTGGTGCAGACAGGACATGATACATTTTCAAGAGGGTGGAAGTGATTAAAGGACCTTACCTACTGCTCCTTGCACACCTTGTGTGTCTGTCTTTGTTAGTGGAGTCCCTTAATCCAAAGCATGGTTTAGCACAGCGGTATGTTTGTCAGCATTAATGCACCGTGCTGTAAAGCATCTACTTCTTCCCACAGCTACTGTAATTGGTAGAATTGATGGTCTTCCCTCTGGAGACCTACTTTATCCTCTGCCTCCCCGATCAACAAAGCTTTTTCCTGAATGGCTGGTGAACTAGTATCTAATTAGCTGAAAGGTAAGGATGAAGTATGAATCTGGAAAACTGAAAGGTAAATTGCAAGGCTGGAGACTTGAATTTAACAGCCTTTTAGTGTTAAGATTATATACTTCAAGACACAAAGGTAGAAATTATGAGCAACTAGAAAGCTTTTCTCTCTAGAAGAACATTATGCAGCCTCTGATGAAGGCTGTCAAAGCAGCATTCCTCCTATGACAGGAGGGGGCTATTTTTTATTAATAATAAATTAAAATTAATTCCAGTGAAGCTGCGGCTGTGTTATCTTCATGCTTTGTGTAATTTTGAATGGGCAGCCTGTGAATGGCTGGTGAGAATTTTAAGACTTATTTTGTGAATTTACCGTGAAACATTGTTTGTCATTCTTTAATGAAATATAAGAATAATGAAGCAAGATGACTGTTCTCTTACAGCTCAGAAGGAAGTTTATACTCCTGTGATTTATTAAGCTTGTGGCTGTGATGGGTTTTTTATGCTTTGTTTAATATTGTATGAACATTGATACTAAATGGCATGAATATTGCTATAAAAATTAATGAATATTGTAAAATATGGGGTCTAAACAATTCATGAAATGCAACATACATTTTCATGAAAACTATGTGTGTGTTCTCTTGGAGTCTGCCCAACTTACAACATATTTCACTGAGGTCTTAATTATTTTCTTTATACACTGGCATCTATATTTCATGAAAACATCAGGGAGTCTTTTTAAAATACTTTAGATATTTCATGAAAATTGCTGAATATGAGAGCAGAACTTCTTTGGCTGAAAGTTGCTTTTATAGAACTTTTTTCAATTATGCAGACATAGAAAAATTCTTTCATTAAAAAAAGAATAAACAATTTTGCTGTATAAATTACACCAAAGAAGAAAACTTGTGAACTTATTCAAGTCATTAAATTTTGATGCTTACAGAAACTATTGCATGAATTTGTCAAAGTCCAAGAGATCACAAGTTTCCAACTTTACAATTAGCTGCTCACTTTGTTTCAGGTATGTTGAGGACCAGGATGTTGTATGAGAGAGAGCCCTCAGCTGCATGTCCTGTTTCATATGGCCATCAAAACAAACCTTCAGTTATCAATGCCTTGTGGTATGACCTATGCAGAATATAAGCTGTGACAGGAAGTGGGGGAAAAAAAAGCACCTTGTTTCAGTCTGCTTTCCAGTGAAGCCATTTGCCTGTTCTTTGAGTGCCGGAGTGATACTCTCTCATCCTTGTTTTCCCAAGTCTTGTTGCATATGGTGAGATTTTCTTTAGTTATAACATGTCTAACCCCTCATTTTTCTATTTCCAACCTTCAGTGACCCTGAAAACAGTCCTGAAAACACTTGCTAGAACAACTACTAGATGTTGTTCAAGCACCTCCTCCTTTGATTCTTCTCTCCTTCTTGTTCAGAATTGCAAGGGAGGAGGGAGTTGTCCTTGACAGCATCAATGGCTCATGTGATGTTACTGTGGCAGGCAGATGAGTAACGTAAACTTCTTACTTAAATGACTTAAAAGATGCAGTCTCCATACCCTTCAGTTAAGAGATGTGTGCATCTTCACTAGACTGGGGACATAAATTATTTCCTCACCTTGTTTTCCTCAAGTATGACACCACGTGGTTGAGAGTCCCCTCTCTACGCTCCTGTGATGTGTGGCCAGTGGGGGTAGGTGGATGATTTTTTGCTGCAAACCCTTGATCAAGAAGAGCTGATTGTCAGCAGCAATGGTTCCCATCACTGCACTGTGAAAGGGAAGAAGAGCTTTCAGAGGGCATTGGCAGGGAAATACTTGGGGAAGCCATGGAAGAAATATCATGCTTTGAATGCCTGCAGGAAGTAAGCTAACAATTAGACAGTGGTTTTCACTGGCAGACTACCTCTAGTATTAAAAAGCACAGATGTACAAGTTTAAGGTGGTAAATGAGAACTCAGCAAGGGACACACAGATTGATTCCCTCACAAAATGCTGCTGGCATGGTGCAGCTTGATGTAGTGGAGCAGTGAGAAGGGAGAGCTGCCTGGCAGTGTTACAGCTGTACCTCCAGTATATCCTGCAGACAGGTACAAAGTTCATTCACTGCTTATAATAACCCCTGTAGGATTTCCTTGTAGAATTGCCTTGTTAGGTAATTAAATGCTCTATCACCATGACACAATTCTATGAGTCATCTGTCATAAGTGTCAACAATGCAACGATAAAACTGAATCAAACCGCTTTAAATGATGTCTCACTTCTAGACTGCTCCAGAAACTTATTTCACTGTAAGGTTTTAATACCCTAAATCTAGTATGTGGCACACAAACCACTGCCAAGTTAGACAGGTGGGTTGCTGATGCCAGAATCCTTTTAGACTGCTCTCTCATCAGCCACGTGAACCAGAAGGTGTCCTAAGCTCTGAGGGCCTGGCTTTACTGGCAGCCAAGAGAGGCTCATTGCAGGTTGCTCTGATGGAACACAAGAATACAATAAAAATACTGCTGAGGGTCTGGGCTTTGTCCAGTTTCCTATGGAGGCAACAAATAATAACCCTGTGTATGCATATGTATGTTCCCAGTAACTGTTAAATGTAGTGATCAATATAAATCTCATCTCATGTCAGGCTACAGATGCTAAAGATGTTAGGTTCTTACAAGTTTCATTAAAGTATGCAGAGGAGTTGGAGAGGGACCTCACCTAAGTGAGGTGAGCACATCATGAATGTCATTATGGCTACAGCATAAATCACAGCTAGTGTCATTAAACATCAGAGTCGGCTAGGAGACTCAAATCCACAGGTAATTAATTTCCTTTGGTTTTTGCTACTCATGAAACCTCCTGTTTGTTCTTTGAGTCTTCCACAATTTGCCTTTACCTCACTGTGTTAACAAAACAGGCTAGCCCAGATGCCTCCTGGTCCACGTACCCCTCCAAGGGATACTTCTCAAGCCCATCCTTCTTCCCTAAAGTCATGAAGATCTGCCCCAGGCTGGCTGGCATAGCGCTGTAGTACCACAGCCATATTCTACTGCTGATGATGATGCCAGGGATGTGCAGGTAAAAATGCCCACAATTTCTCTCCACAGCTGGATAAGGCCTGAAGGCAAAAGGACTAGATGGTCTTGGTGTGAAACATGATGGAAGGACTGCCATACATTAAAGCATATTTTTGTCTGTACTACATCAATAACCAGTGAACTTAAAGCACCTTCAAGAGAGACTGAGGAACAAACACTGTCTTGGCAGTCAGTAGAATTTAATTATTTTGCATTGTTAGTTGTTAGCTGCAGCTGCTTTCATCAGCACTAGCTAAGCTTAATGTGAAATAAATACCCCTGTGAAGACACATCTTTAGTTTTGGACTTGTCGTCTATCCAAACTGCTGCAGTGTCACAGGGAAATAACTATTATTAAACATTCATTCTCTATGCCACTTTCTTGAACTGTTTTGTAAAGTAACCTTCAAGACACGTTTGTGGGGCAGTTAATGGTATCCACTGAAACAACTCAGCCAAAACAAAATAGGTACCCTCGGATGGAGGCCTGAACTTCCGCAGTGTGGGTGATGCAGTACCACAGCCCAAGCTCAGGAGAGCCCAGAACAGCCCCCATAGCTCAGCGGTGGATCCCTGCCCTCTGCCCCCACAGCTGTCTCATTGCTTTTGTGCTGACCACCTGCAGAGGAAGCAGGAAGCTGGACCTGCCAGCATTATTCTGCACTGACAAAACAAAAAGTGGCTGTCAAAAGCTGAAGGTTGCTTTGTGGTGTCTAATGCCCTCCTCAGCTTGCTCAAGATGGAGTCCGGGACAAGAAGACTGCGGTGATTAGAGGGTAAGTAGCTCTCCTACCTTAAAGGGAAGAGGCCTAATGTCAGGTCTTGGAGAAGGACCTCATGTTCACAGGGTCCTAGAGATTAGTTCTTCCAAGATCCTGGTATGCAGTAAGAGACAACTGACCTCTATCCCCTATAAACCCAGTTATTTCTACTTCTCCAGTTTCCCCCTGCCCAGCCATTCTCCCCAGAGTTGCCCTAACACTTTACTTTTTCCCGTAATTTCCCTTTCTCTTCACTGCAACCCCAATTCTCTTCCCTCTCAGCATTTTATCCTGTTGTCTCTGCCCCTGACAAACATTGACGCATCATTTCTTTTCTGAACTCGATGAATTGTAACACATGTAAACCAGATAATTTAATAAGATAATTTCTTTAAGTAAAAAGAATAGAAACACAGTTTCCTCCAACAGCAATTTCTAAATTCAACGCTGATTTCTGTCAATGAGAAGCATGAACTTTACATAGACGGGATGGTGTTGCAGTTCAATGGTCACAGTATGTTCCCACCAGAGTCATTCTCAAATGGCAACTTCACAAGTCCACATTTTATTGGCATGGGAGACCCCATCCAGTCTCCCTGAAGAGAGAATTAAGCTCTCCATACAGGTCCCTCAGAGGTGCAAAAGCTGCTTTGCTCTGGCTAGGATAAGTGTTGAATAACTAAGAACATTTGAGGTATAAATAGATTAATGATTTACAGGTCACATCTTCCCAAAAGATCTTCCCAAAAGATGTGACCTTCACTTGCTAGCACTAAAAAAGCCCTGTTTTATGAAATGGAAAATTAATATCAAGAATCCTGCTGGAGTTTGAGTCACAAGTGCTATTGCACATCAGCACAGGACATGCCAGATTTCATGGTAATCTTGACTACATGTGTGTAATTTAGACTTCCAAAAGAGCCAATCTTTACATTTGAAGGGCATATCAACTTCACTCTAGCAAAGTCACCACTGTAATAAAATCCCCAGATGAAGATGAAGACTGTAATTCACGAATGCACACAGATTACCTAGGGATTCCTGTTGTGGTGACCTCAGTCTCTTTGAAAATCCTACCCCTGCTTCAGGTATGCCTCTGCCCTTCATGCAACAGCTGCTAAAATGTCCAAGATTTACAAAGATTACCAATAAACTGCGATGGTTCAGTTGCTGTGAGCACACATCTGAGACTCCAATAAAAATGGAAGAAGCAGGGCAGAATACAGGTGCATGACAATTCCTCTGCATTACAATGAAAAGCTGGATTATAGTGGCTAAAGGGACACATGCATTTCAAAGAGGTCTCTTGTAAAGCTGGCACGGTGCATTAGGGGTGATTCTGCTTGACCTCATCATAGTCTGCATTTTCTTTTTGTTTAAAGGCACAACAAATCACCACAGTGAAGTAAATAACAAGTCATGGACTTTTCTGGAGTGTACAACACTATCCTTTAAAGCTGATAAGGTAAACTGCACTACTGTTAAATTTACAGGACCTTGGATTAAAATGAGGTTTTGGTAATTGCACTGAGTCAAAGCTGCTCCTGAACTCATTAGTCACAAGGGGTCTCTTAATTTCTCCTTGCTGTGTCAGACTAAATGGGATTTTGCTGTCCTCTTCTGTCTATACTTTTTTTTTTTTTTTTTTTTGCTATCAGTAACCTCTCCCCACAGCCTTTCAAACAGAGAGCTTTCCTGTAAGGACTCAATGGCACACACATGAGAGGCAGGCAAGTCTCCTGTTATAGCTATACAGAGCATCTAAGTTGAAACATGGATTTTGCATTGAAGAGGGAAGAAATACTGTCTTCAGCATTCTTTTAAATGCGTCTTCTACACCACAAACATAATTAGTATTTTCTTAATTAAAAAAAACAATTTTGCAGAATCTCTGAAAACTAGGCCACGTGTTTTAGTGACTAAATTTAAGAATGCAAATACCATTGCTTTAACTTAAACTAGCCATGAAATTTTACCGTCTCATACCAGATACACCTAGCACAGACCTACTGTCTTAAGACCACTTTTTCTAGCTGCATTTTTTGAAAACAGGTGGGCTCAGGATTCTGTCCAAAATTGCTGTAATATATATTAAAATTTCCCATTTGTGTCTTTCATATCCCCTCTGGAACAGGTGAAGCTGAGTAGGACATACATGAGCACCAGCAGGACATACCCCAGTAGAACAATTTAGCATTAACCAATACATGCAAAAAGGAAGCTGGACTTCATACTGTGATACCCAAGACCTCTAATAGAATTAGGTTTTTCTCCTCCTAATCTCACCAAATCAGGCTATGATGCACAAAAAGGAAAAAAAAAGACTTCATGCCTAACACTTTGTTTATTTGATTGAAATGAAAATTAGTCTGTTGTTTTGGTTTTATCCATCCAGTACTGAATAGAGATGCTTTATCTACAGAAAAATTCAGACATGCTGTTTCTATATGTTAATAGCTATGAAATCTGCATGTTATGAACTCTGTTATGTGTGCAATCCTAAATTTGTCCTTTTTGTTTTCTGGAGTTTTTTGTTTTGGTTTGTTTGGGTTTTTTTAATCAGAACTGGTATGCTTCAGGAAAGGAAATTGGATATCAGATCTTCTCCTTCTGAGACAATCAATAACTAAACAAGTTGTGCAGGGAGTTATGTTGGGAAATTGCTTCTCCTTATGTTGTCCACAGAGATATAAAAGAAAATTAAAAAGTTGAGGAGTGAAAACAAGCGTCAGAGTTGGGTTTTAAGAGGTTTAAAGGACATGCTTTCTCAGGTAGAAGAACCATCTAGATTGTCAAAAGAGTCCACGTCCTGATCAAATTCCCCAAAAATCACTCAAAAGGAAGGTAGGTGTGTAAAATCTACTGCTTCACATATCTCTGGATGTGTTTTGTGACTTATGTAAGAATACAGAATAACTAATTAGAAATCTCTCTGGAAAGCTCATCTTTCTTATTTCTCTTGCCTGAAAGACTTCAGAACCTCTACAGCAAGCTCCACTGCACAGTGTAGCTGCTTCCCACTCACTCATGATTTGAGAGGAAACACTCTGTAAGTCCTGGGTGAATGTGGGGAGACCCTAAAGTGAAGGAAAATGATATTTCAGAACCGGAAGAACTCTATTTTTCTGGCTAGGTGTGGGTAACCTGCGTGTACACTGTATGAGGAGCCAAGGCTTGTAGCTACCAGGTTCTGGATTAAGCTTTGGGGGATAAGACAGCAAACTTCAGGCTCAAGTAAGTTGCTGGCTCACAAATACCTTCTCGGATCTAGAGCAAGTCAGGGTGTCAGGCTGTGGATTCTGCTATAAAACACCTAAAAACAAGTGCTGCAGGATCACCTTTATTATCTTTATTTTTACCTTATATTTTTGGGAGGATTCAGATCCCAATTGTTTTACTAATATTGTATGAAATTTACTTTATACACCAAGATGTATTTGATTCTGGCAGAGTAACACTTTGTCTTGCCCCAGGCTTATCATTCAGGAAACTGATCCTTTTTAGAATCAAGGGCTGTAGTCCACAAGTTATAAAAACCTGACCCAAACAGGGGAGACCAGCTCTTACTGCTGGTTTTGGGAATACCCCAGTGCAAATGGGATTTCTATACATTCAGGGAACAGAGCGAAAATCTTTAGCATACAGACCTCATAATCTGAGCAAATCAACAGGAGATCAGAGGCGATTTTTATCACAGGTTAAACAGGGCATGCTGCAGGAGGGCATCGCTAAAATGTCTTTAGATGGATCTTAGCTGACAAGATGTAGATGTTCTGTAGCTAAACTCAGACATGTCTGACTGCTTGGCAGGCCCAAACAGGTAAAACGCCATATTAACTGTACCAGAAGCTGGTGATCCAGTTAACCAGGGCAGTAAAGTCACCAGCAAAGGGGACAGTGCAAAACCACGTGATCAGATGTGGGGACCAAGGCCTGCAGAGTTAGCACAATGCCTCTGTCTGAAGCAATGAGCTTTGCTGAGAAGGTTCAGTAATGTAGTGTTATGCAATTGCACAAAGCTATGCAGCTGCTCAAATACTCCTTCTTACTTTGAATGCTGTTTATATATTCCCAGATTGAAAGCTGGCATGTAGACAGTAGTTGGCCTGAGAGTTGTGTGTGCTTTCTTTCATAAAAATGAGCTTAGCTTCACCTCAAGAGCCTTGGAAACTTCCTAGGATTAAAGATTTGATAAATTCAGGCTTTGAACCAAACTCTGCAATCCTGTGTTTTCTGGGCACTGTGGCTATCTAGCAATGTTGAAAATCAGGTCATATAGTCATTAGCTTTTCTTTAGATAAATATAGCTTAAAAAAATCCTTCAAACTTTGGCAGAGCCATACCATGTATGTCATACCATTAAAAGATAAAAGGAAATTCAATGTAAACTAAAAATGCCTTTTCAGAATGTTTTTAAAGTACGGTATTATGATGCTACTGCAAGTTGGAAAGCTGGAAACTTAAAACTATTAACTAATGCTAAGATACATTTCTTTTACTGTAAAGTTTTAGTACCACTTAAAAAAAAAGCAGCTAAATACTTGAAATGGATTGAGGCAATACAATAGGTCTGCTGATTTTTTTAAGTATTAAAAAAGCATGAAAAACAGAACTATACCAAAATTCAATTTATCCTTTGTTGGTTTTTTTTTCTACTGTAGGGTTGTCACATAGACAAAAAACCCATTTTTAATCTGTGCATAAAAGACAGCAGGAGCTTTTTAATAGAAAGGTGAGAGAGACACGTAAGCATAGCTGCAGAAGCCATTCCACCTGGAGCAAATGCAGGAAGAGAGCTCCCCAGAGCAAGAGCAGGGAAAGCACAGAAAGAGGTCACTGGTCCTCAAGACCTGCAAAGAGTAACTGTCCCTGTGGATTCAAAGCAGGTACTGAGGTAGGCACAGGAGCTATCTGAATTATTTACACTGAGAAAATTAAAATCAAATAGTATGACGCTACAAGAATGGCTCTTTTTAACAAGCTTAAATAACAACTAAGCATCTAAAAGGCTGACAAGAAAAATACAAAGACACTCACTTTATTGATATGGCCTTGATAAATCTATTCTCTTTACTTTATTTGTCCTCTGAAGGAATAGAGTATCACCTCCAGATTTTGTTGCATTATGATCATAATTAATTCCAGTTAAAACGAGGAATGTATAATTAGGCTTGGAAAAACATAAGTGACTGAGATGGTTTTCTTGTTTAGCATCATCGTAGACGAACATGCTGTCACAGGGACTGTTAAATGTAGAAATAATGTTCTGTTTTCCTGGTTAAATTCTTCAATTCTGTACTGGAAAGGGAAATTTGCAAAGATTCTAGAATTTTTTTTTTTAAATTAGTAGTATTTCTAAATACTCTAACAGTGCCACACGGAGAACTGATCTAAAATGAGCAAATATAACGTTTTAATGCTTTGAATGTAATGAGTATAATGCTTTTAAGGGACCAGTTTTTCAAGACTGCTCCTCCTCAGCTTCCCCAAGTTCAACAAGTATAAATAGCATTCGGTGCCTCCTTAGGAAGTTGAGCCCCACAATGTATGAGCTGGGAATGCCATACTGTAAAGCACTAGCACCTCCCAGAGGATTCTGACTCTATCAGCTCTGTAGCACCCCAAATAGTCTTTTCTCACATCTAGTAATCTCATTTTAGGGTTGCAAATGTTGATACAGGTGTGAGTTAAGATGTGAAGTATCTTGCAAATACTACACAAGAAGTCCTCAGCTGAATTCCTCACACAAGTGACAGTCACAGTGCCTTCAGTCACAGCCAGTGAATGATCTGGTGAAACAGATCTTCCTGCTCCACGAACAGAACCTAAGAGCTGCAGAAAGCTGGGGCATTCAGCACAATTTGGAATCAGGAATATGGAAGCAGACAATTTAGCTTTCTTAATGGAAAATGATTTAAAATAAATTTCAAATATATAAGAACTCTAGAAAGAATAGATTTTATATTTAATGGGAACACAAACTTCTTGAAATCTCAGCATTCTCAGAAATTCTCAGTTTTGATTAGGCTGCTTAATTGTAGTAGCATTAGCTCTGCAGACTGAGGCTGTAGTACTGGATTATAATACATTACAGCAGTGCCCTCCATCTCAACAGGTAGAACAGAGTGCTGACATACTTCTCCATCCCACAGAGACATACTGGTACCTTTTATCCAAAAGCTATGATCTGTACTCATGAAATCTGATTCATTCTCCATTGAGAATAAAAGATAAAGACTTTTCGGGCTTCAGTGGCAGCTAGATGTGGTCTCTGTTGTCTACAGAACCATCATTACCACAGAGAAAGTAAAAGAAGCATCACTGGAATTATTAGGCTTTCCCTTTCTATAAGTGAGAATGCAGCAAGTTTCCAATCCTACAAAAATCAAGGGGAAGAACAGATCCCAACTCCCTGAACAAAAATGTTTCCTGAATAAACACAGAGATGCCATTGGTAAATATATATA
>NW_010333953.1:0-27219 GCF_000700745.2 Antrostomus carolinensis
CAAAGATGTTGAAGAGCACTGGCCCCAACACTTCAGACACTTCACTGCTTAAACCCCACTGGGTCAGTGCTGGAGATGTCTGCCCTGTGACATTTCAAATGAGGGTGCTATTAAACCCCACATTTTTGTAATTGTTTGCCCTTTCAAGAAAGGCCTTAAGGTCCCCTTAAACTGGGGATTGTTTTTTGAGCTCCTTAGTGGTCTGAATAGTTTATGTAGTTGGTATTCAGGCAGAGAGGCTGAAGAGTTAATATTTAAAACGTTTCAAATGCAAGTCAAGCAAAGTTTGTTTGTTCATGGCTCCTGCCATGGCATAGGAGAAGCCTGGATTTCCCTGCAGGGCACACTCAGGTGCCAGGACTGAAATACCTCTGCCCTGGGCTTTCAGTGCCCTGGTTTTGTGGCATCCACCTGTTGTCTGCATATCCAGCTGCAGCGAAGACAAGGAGAGAGCTAGCAAAGGGAACCAGCATAGTCACCCTGACAAAAATCCCTTCCAAACATCTAGAGATGATGCACAAAGTGTTTGCAGAACTGGGAACTGCACCCACTGTTATGAGAGGCTGCAGCTTGGTACTAAATCAGTACAAGCGCTACAGGCTTGGGGAGAAGTGTCTGGAGCTGCTCAGCAGAGAGGGACCTGGGGATGTTGATGGATAGCCAGCTGAACATGAGTCAGCAGAGTGCCCAGGTGGCCAAGAAGGCCAATGGCATCCTGGCCTGTATCAGGAATAGTGTGTCCAGTAGGACCAGGGAAGTGATCATCCCCCTGTACTGGGCAGTGGTGAGGCCACACCTCGAGTGCTGCGTTCAGTTTTGGGCCCCTCACTACAAGAAGGACATGGAGATGCTGGAGAGTGTTCAGAGGAGGGCAATGAAGCTGGTGAAGGGTTTGGAGCACAGGTCTCATGAGGAGCGGCTGAGGGATCTGGGGATGATTAGCCTGGAGAAAAGGAGGCTGAGGGGAGACCTTCTTGCTCTCTACAACCGCCTGAAAGGAGGGTGTAGAGAGGTAGGGGTGGGTCTGTCCAACCAAAGAATAAGCGACAGGACAAGAGGAAATGGACTCAAGTTGCGCCAAGGGCAGTTGAGATTGGATCTGAGGAAGAATTTCTTTGCTGAAAGGGTTCTCAGGCATTGGAAGGGGTTGCCCAGGGCAGTGGTAGAGTCCCCATCCACGAGGTATCAGAGTAGTGTAGACATAGTGCTGAGGGACATGGCTTAGCAGAGGACCTGTCAGTGTGAGGTTAATGACTGGACTCAATGATCTCAAAGGTCTTTTCCAATCAAGGCAATTCTGTGATTCAGTAAAACGTGCTGGCTAGGATGGCCTGGGCAAACAGGTACAGTGCCTGCTTCCCAGTTCTGCTCAACTTCATTATTAGTTTAAAATGGGCAATTTCCCGTGCATCAGCATGGAGCTGAAGTAAGAGAAAACACTCCCTCAGCCCCTCCTTCCAGCCCCCACTGGCCACAGCCACGTGGACTTGTGTTTTGCTTTAGAAGCATATCAACTTTACATCTCCAACTTATAGTTCATTGGGTGTTAAGTCCACTCTCACGACTGGTGATTACCTACTGCTCCTAACAACGTTGTTCCTGCCTGACAGCAGTGGTGCTCTGCTGAGCCCAGCTAATGCACACCAGCTGCTAAGGAAGAGAGGGAAAACATGTCTCACACCTACTACACTCTCTCAGCTTTTCAAACTCCAATTAATCGTGTTTTTGGCAAAATGTGCATCAAATACATGTTTCCATCCTATTTTCTTACTAGAGCCGTTAGAACATTGCTGTGCTCTGCACTATTGGAGATCATTGCTGTTGTGTAGATACCAGACAGCACCATTGCAGGCTGTCTGGGATGTTTCTGAAAGGAGCAAGCTCCCAATTCCCCAAATTGAGAAAGAACAATAAATTGCTGTTTGTTGTCTCTTGATCCACCCAGAGACAGAAAGTTTTGAAGGCATTTCTTAAGGTTGTGCTTCAGCTCGCTAGAAAGGGAGAAAAGAGCTATACAAGGGTGCAAGGAGTTTGAAAAACTCCTGGAAGTGAAACTGGGACTTTGGGGGTGTTTTTTTTGCTACAGCAGAGGTGGACTGAGGGGATGGGGAGAGAAATGCTTGTTGAGGAAAGTTGGGCGTCTGGAGTTGATTTCCATGTGAATACAGCATGCCTGTGAGATGTTTAGAAACCGAGTCCTGGTAATTTTTTCCATGGAGCAGAGCACAAGGAGTTTGGTCTCAAGGGCTAACCCCATATACTCTCTTGGAACTGAAGTGAGCTAGAGACTTTTATGGTCTACATGTCATAGACAGGCATTTCTCAGAGCTTGTGACCTGACCTGGCTAAATTGTCTGTGCCAGCCCAGCCATTGTGCAATAACCTAAAGCAGGAGAAATCTGTCAAGCATTGCATCAGAATAGCTTCATGAGACACATTCACAGTAACTTTACACTGGGGCGGGGAGTGAAGGGAGTCAGGTTGGGAAAGTCTGAGACAGAACTTGGCCACTCTGCAGTGCCAAAGGCACACAAAAGATCAGTTAACAACATTGTGCACTTCCAAAAGCAAAGATGTTGCTAATACACAAAGACTTTGTCAGCTCTTCTGATGCCTTGTGCTATCATAGAATGGAGGAGGTTGGCAGGGACCTCTGGAGGTCAGCTGGCCCAACTGCTCTGCTCAAGCAGGGCCACCTAGAGCCAGGACTGTATCCAAGTGGCTTTTGAATAGTTCCAAGGGTGGAGACTCCACGACGTCCCTGGGCAACCTGTGCTAGTGCTTGGCTGCCCTCACAGTGATAAAAGTGTTTCCTGGTGTTAAGACAGCAGCTCTTGTGTTTCAGTTTGTGCCGGTTGCCTCTGGTTCTGTCATCGCACACCACTGGGAAGAGCCTGTCTCTGTCCCCTCTGCACCCTCCCTTCAGGTGTTCATACACATTGATGAGATCCCCAGTGAGCCTTCTCTTCTCCAGGTTGAACAGTCCCAGCTCTCTCAGCTTTTCCTCACAGAAGAGATGCTCCAGTCCCTTAATCATCTTCATGGCCCTTCACTGGACTCTCTCCCATACGCCCATGTGTCTCATGCACAGAGGAGCCCAGAACTGGGCACAGCACTCCAGGTGTGGTCTCACCAGTGCTGAGCAGAGGGAAAGGATCATCTCCCTTGACCTGTTGGCAATACTTCTAATGCAGCCCAGGATACCATTAGCCTTTTTTCTTTTCCCCACCAGGGCATGTTGTTAGCTTATGTCCGACTTGGTGTCCATCAGGACTCCCAGATCCTTTTCTGTCAAGCTGCTCTCCAGCTGATTGTCCCCTAGCATATACTGGTGGATGGGGTTGTTCCTCCCCAGGTGCAGGACCTGGTACTTGCCTTTGTTAAACTTCATGAATCATAGAATCATAGAATGGTTTGGATTGGAAGGGACCTCAAAGATCATCCAGTTCCAACCCCCCTGCCAGCAGCAGGGACACCCTCCACTAGATCAGGTTGCTCAAAGCCTCATCCAGCCTGGTCTTAAACACTTCCAGGGAGGAGGCATCCACAACTTCCTTGGGCAACCTGTTCCAGTGTCTGACCACTCTTACAGTTAAGAACTTCTTCCTAATATCTCATCTAAACCTCCCCTCTTTCAGCTTAAACCCATTTCCCCTTGTTTTGTCATTAACTGCCCTTATGAAAAGTCCTTCCCCAGCTTTCTTGTAGGCCCCCTTCAGGTATTGGAAGGCCGCTATGAGATCTCCCCGGAGCCTGAGATTCCTGTCATCCCATTTCCCCAGCTTGTCAAGGTCCCTCTGGGTGGCAACACAACCCTCTGGTGCATCAGCTACTCCTCTCAGTTTTGGGTCATTAGCAAGTTTGCCAAGGGTACACTCTGCCCATTGTTCAGATCATTAACAAATGATGTTAAAGAGGGCTGGACCCAGTACTGACCCCTTGGGGTATACTGCTAATTACTGGCCTCCAACTAGACTTTGTGCCGCTAATCACCAGCCTCTGGGCCCAGCCATTCAGACAGTTTTCAATCCATCTGCCCATTCAGCCCATACTTCAACCACTTAACTGTGAGGATCTTATGGGAGACAATACTGAAAGCCTTACTGAAGTCTACATAGACACTATCTACTGCTCCCCCCTTGTCTACCAGGCCAGTTATTTCAGTGTAGAAGTTCATCATGTTGATCAAGCATGACCTCCCCTTGTGAATCCATGCTGACTACTTCTGATGACTTTCTTCTCCTCAATGTTTCTGAAAATGGTTTTTAGGACTAGCTGCTCCATCACCTTCCCAGTGATCAAGGTGAAGCTGACCAGCCTCTATTCCCTGAGTCCTCCTTCTCTTGAATATAGGAGTGACATTCTTTCTTCCAGTCTTCGGGCACTTCTTTGAGTTGTTGTGATCAATCAAAGAAACATTAACGAAAATAAAGACAGCACTAAATCTCTCTTACTGATGTGTCAAATTCATCCTTTCAGATACACTTTTATGCCGAATAGTGAGGTAGCACTGTTCTATCTCGAGGATTTTAACATGTGCCCTGATTGTTACAACTTGACATGTCTAGTGACAAGCACACACAACTGAGTGAAAGGCAAGGAACGGTGATGGGCAGGTGGGACAATCAAATCTGAGGCAGTCAAGTGTGCAAAGATCAGGGAGGACGCTGAGACAAGTGGGCTGTGATGCCTAGTACTCTCCTAATGATGCCTTGCATTTTCCCATCACTGTCTTTATATCTACTCCAAAATCCTTCAGCCTGAGGGCAAATGCTGTACAGTATCTTGAACCGGGGTGGGGTGGAGAGGGGTTACTAGCACTACTGAAATATAAGGAGAAACAAGACAGAATAAAGACTCTTAAGAGTCTTAAGAGAAGAATTAGTCAAGACAAAGGGAAATAAAAGTAATTCCCAAAAATGTGACGCACGCGATGGGTTTCAGAGGCAAAACCCGTATCTTTTCACTGCTGCAGAGCCTTTTTTTCATGTGTCACGTTACATCAGAAACCATGATAGAGCCCTTAACTTGCTGGAATTAAGCAGTGCAGTGCAAAATGTTGGCAGCTCTTCCAACTGCGGTAGAGTATTAGACTTACTTTGCTAGTCAGAGGGGAAAGATTAAATGGATGATGCAGCATCACATTGCTCTATGATCCCTGCAATTCTCCAGGTTTCTCTATCTCAGCATATATGTCTGACCAAACAAGGGAAGGGTTAATGGTTCTAGCCCAACCCCAGGGTGAAGGACACCAGGCATTCACACTCAGTTGTTAACCAGGAAAAGGGAGGGAGTCTCTGGGGATGTTCCAACCCTGGGACATCATCCACTCTTGAAAGGAGCAGAGGGAGGTTTTGGGATCAGCTGGAGAATGCTCTGGGGATGAATAGTTCCAGCAACTCCCATCAGGCATGTTGCTTCCCACTTTGAGACTGATGCACAGCTCCAGTGTGTCCGTAAACCTGACTCCAAACAAACCAGTTCCTGCCAGAGGAGCTGTCTGCCCTCTTTCTTTAACAGCCAAAACCTGGATATTGGGGCAGGGGAGTCCTTGCACTGGGGCAGAGCATGCTGCAGGAAAGCCAAGGACCACAGTTCAGGTGCTCCAGCCAAACTGTACAGCACTGTAGCCAAACAGGTCAAAGGAGCTCGTTGTTCACACTGCTCGCAGGCTTAGCTGGAGGTGGGCCAGCTGAAGGGCTTGTGAAAAGACCTTCATGGCAAATGGCCAGGGACCTTGCCCTGGAGCTTCTGTGAGGGTCTCCAAAGGATAGCATTTACTTGCAGTTTAAATCTTCCTGCATGCTCCCCAATAGGGCCTGGGTGCAACCAAGCTGCCATCTGCCATCCCACCAGGTGACTGAGGTCCTCCAAACACTGCTGTCCACCACCCCACCAGCTAACTGAGGTCCCCGTGCATGTGTAGGAGAAGGAGTCTGGTCCAGGCAGTGTTCCTGTTCCACAATGAAGGAGCAGACTGGTGCCTTTGCAGCCCCCTTTGTTTGAGATCAGGGTCTCCCACGTGCAAGGCTAGCTCTTAAATCAAAGCCAGTTGATTGCAGGGAGGCAGGAAGAACGTTTCTGTCTTAATTACTGCAACAAAGGAAATTTGTTAAGACTTTTCCAGCATGCTGAAAAACTCAGATATTTTGCAGGATAAATAGTCCAGCCTGACATTACAGATGTTTGCTTATTTAGCAAACACAATATATTGAATGTTTATTTCACTAATTACTCATTAACCATTAGTGTTGCTGCCTCCCGAATTCAGGGATGTCAGCGAAGAACCAGGTTACTGAATTTACCTTGGTGTTCATGTGCTTTCCCCATAGCTTGCTGGTTTGAAAATTATTTATCATCAGAAAGACAAGCAATGAATATTACAGGCTGCATTCTTAGAGACACATCCATGTGGTCTACTGCACATGAGAACACTTCCTCTTCACTAATGTTATTAACGTAAGTGGTAATTTTACACGGTCAGGTCTGAGGTTAAGGAGTTAGTTTAATCCCCACATATGGTCTGTGCAGTGCTTATGAATCCCAGTGCACTGAAATATGAGCATAACTCTCATCCACGCTTGCCTCTAAAAGACCAGTTGTAACTTCTCTGCACGTCTGCAAAAGAAGGTCCCTGTTCATCTCTAAGTGATCCTGGTGTTAACACCATGTCTTAGGGAAAACATGCAAAATTCCAACCTTACATAATTCTATCAGGTGCAGTGGTAAGTACATTCACTTTCTTGGTACATTTGTCCAAAAGACATTTAATCCTATATAAAAACCAACATATAAAACATTAAATCCTATTTACTCCAGGGCAAACTCTTCAAAAAGTCACCTCTATTTACTCACACACAATAACATGCGTATGAAGCTCCTGCATTTCTGGACATAGATGGATGACCATGCACACAAGTTAGACTGACTTCTCTAGCAATCTTCCTTGTGCTCACAGCAATAGTCACAGTGCACATATATGAGCACATATATATTTAAAAGCTGATTGGAGTCAGGATAAAAAATTGGTTTTATGTGTTTGACTCCTTTACAAGGATTACCTGTTAATCTCCTGCACGTGTGTTGCCAAATAGGCCATAAAACACTGAAGGGGGGAAAAAAAATGCGAACTATAACTTCTGAGAGAGGTTGAATATTTTGCTTAGAAAGCAATTTCTCCATTTTACAATCATCAGCCCAAACTTCATTAAATCATAAATTTCATGAAGTGAAATTTATTCCTTCCAGTCTGCTGCTTTTATCTACTTGTGCTGCCATCTGATTTGTTTCCTTTACAGAAATTACAAGGTCATACTCGCTGAGTAACTGTTGTGCTTGTGATTAACCCCCCACAATCAGCAGACACAAAACACGAAGATTTATGGTTAGCTTTTTTCAAGGTGGAAATTTATCAGCTAATTCTTAATGGAGCTGCCCTAAATTTGTCAGCATTAACCAGCAAAAGGAAAAACCCCCCAAACCACCTTTGGTTTCTTCTTTTAAAGTCAGAATATAATATTTTGAATCAGCTACTCCCTTGCTTGTGCTTATTTCACCTGTTTTTATTAACATTGGTAATTCTTTTACTCAAAGGAGAGCACTGCACGGGCTCCACGTGGCCTCTTGTTTACTGGAGAAATAAAAGACTATTTCAGTTACCGACATATGTTATTTCATTACTGCCACAAGCTTGTATTATATCACCATGAATTATTTTGCCCAGCAGAGATATGTGGCTTCCTCTGAGGTAAAAGCTGTCAGTGGTGTGACAACTAAAAGCAACACCGCAATCAATTGGAGGCAGAAAATGAAGGATATCACACCCCACTGAAACTGCAAAGGAAACTGAGGTAGACTAAATATGTTTGACAGCTTGAGTTAGACCTCAAATACAGACTGTGTCAAGGGGCTGAGGAGGATGGGAAGCACAAAGGGGAAATGGTAACCCCATAATATATTCTGCCTCGGCTTCTGCAGAGAAAGGAGGGGAGAAACAGATGTTGCACTGCCAGCACGAAGGGACTTGCACTGCTTGCGTGAGAGCAGGCAACGGGAGCAGTGAGAGACCCCAGGAATAACGAATACCTTCCTGGGCTGGCGACAACTCTGATTGAAATGAACTTCTGACATGGAGAAAACACCTTCCATTTCATCTGTGGCCACCAAGTGCCTCTGAGGAGACCTTGCCCTCAAATGTCGCTGCCTGCTGTCTACCATTAAGAGCATTCCTCTCCTCAGCGCAACGTTCCTCCTCCTTTATAGTGACATAGTCTCTGCGCATTTAGAGCCCCACCTTCTAACACGGAGGGACACATCTGCCCAGGGACAGACTACATCCACTCTGCAAGGCTTTGCTTTCATACATAGCAAAACATCAGCTGGCCCTGGGTGAGTGAAACTGGTGGTGGCAGGGATTCATCTCATCCCGAGGTGAAGCTGCGACAGAGGAGAGGTCACACTGCCAGGGCCCATCCAGATCACAGGTCAAGGACATTGTTCATCCCACAAATAAGGGAGCATGTAGAGGTGACGTGTGTTGTGGTGCCATTACCCACTGTCACCTCCCCCTTCCCTGGATGGCTCCACTGACCTTTTGCCATTGCAAATCCTAACTATAAATTACTCAGACGAAGCAAATTCATGCTGTTAGTCATTGAAACTCGTATCTAAACAATAGTAATAGCATCATTACTGATGTTAGACTTGTCTTTTTTTCTTGTGATGAATGATTCTGTTAGCTATGAAAATTAGTAATATGAAGAAACAAGTCGAAACCATGCTCAGAACTGAGGATCCTTGTCCTACTGAAACACCGAGTTAGATGTCTAAAGAGATCCTGATAGCTGGGTGGATTTTTGAAAGCACACAAACTTTGCTGTCAATGAGAGTTTGTCAACTAGTGGAATTTTCCAAAGTTCATAGGTACATATGTATATTTGGAGACCTCAACATACCTTAAATATATATATATATATCTATATATCTATATATCTATATCTGTGTATATGTGCACGTGTGTTTCTTTCAGTGGCTTGCCTGAGGTTGGGATGCTCATGGAGAATGCAACCTTCCCAGAGTGTTTTAACTACAAAGCCACCTTTCCTTTCAGCACAACAGAGCTTGCCAGGACATCAAGCACAGAAAAGAGAGCTGACAAGGGTCTTGAGAGCCCATCTCCCATCCATACTTCCACACAGAACCCAGGTCAGTTCTGCTCTGAGTATTTATTTCTGGTGGTTGAGCCCAGATGTGAAATGATAACTTGGTTTCAGCTTGTCACCAATAGATAATCACCTGCTTTCGCTCCTTCCTCCTGATGCTGAGGGCAATTTAGATAGCTCCTTTGGGGTTTCTTACAAATGTACAGCTTCCTCGCAAAGCTAAACTAAAAGGGAAAAAAAAAATGCTGTTTTCCCTAGGTACCATCACTGCTAAAACCCAAGCTCAGCCCTTTGCGGCTTTTTTTCGGTCGCCCTCATTCATGCTGTCGCATCGTCCCCTCTAATCCAGGATTTAGATGAGCTTGTTCACCACAATCCCATTTTCTGTGTGATTTATCTCCAGCACCCGACGTGTGAAGAGGCGAGCTCCACACACACACACACACACACACACACACACACACACACACGCATGCGCTGCCCTTGGGGATGAGCTCTTGCTGTAGGCACTTGCTTTTCTCTCATTAGTGGAAGCTTAACAATAAGTGTGAGAATTGCAGACGTCAGAGGTAATTAGGAAGAAATTATTTTACGTTATCCAACCAAAATGAGGTCTGTGCATAAAGCCTAATCCTGCTGTCTGCCCATTCTTTTTATCCCTAAATGACTCGGGAGATGGGGAGGGCACCAAACGCTCTCCACAGCGCTGGATGGGGAACAGTCATGAGGAGATTCAGTCGTGCTCCATGGGGGCTGTCTTGCTGCCATCCTCTGGTTGAATAAACCCTCCCCTCAATGGCACTGTAACGCTGTTTAAATAATTAATCATTTTAAAAGCTGAATGTCCTCACAGTCTAATTTTTTTTTAGTAAATAAAACCAATCACTTTGGACTATTCAGCCCTCAGGCCTCTGAAGGAATTGTGCATTTTACTGACTGTTCAAGCCTTGCAGATGAACCCTTCCTCAGCACTATCTCCATCGTGGTGATGCCAAAAATGCAATTCTTTTCCCAAATTGTCCAATATTTCTACTCTCTGCTTCACAGCTCTCCTGTTTACAAACAGACTCTATTCCTCTTTCTCCGAGTACTCTCTCTCATGCAGAGGGACGCACAGACAACCAGCACCTGATGCGAACAAGTCCAAAAACCTCACAGCAGCTGCATGACATTTTAAAGATCAATGGCAATTTTTTATCCTTGTGGGAATTCACCAAGTTTGTTTCATCGCAGGATTTCTGTTTCTAGGCAGCATTTTTCAGTACAGCTGAGGAAGATGTAGTATTGATGAGGGAATACATAGAGTAGATTACCTTTCTGATCGAGGTAGTTGGTGACCATCATCTGTCAAACCTGCCACTCCATAACAAAGATTTATGAGTTTTCGTGCTGCGTTTCTCAGTCGCAGACATCTCGGTCCTATTTCCAACGCATCAATGGGACTATAAACACATCTAGCAGGTGTGCATGTCCTTATCTCATGCGTACATGTTTACAGCCATATGACCACAGACACTGTCCCTGTGATCTATTTTCATACTTCTTATACTTTGCCTTGTGACACCTGCAATTTATATTTCTTCAGATCAAGATTTCCTACTTGCAGGTGTAAGGACAGCACCCCATAAGGTATTGTACCCCATAAGGTATTGCTGGTCTAGTGGAAGTGCACCCTATAAGGTATTGTACCCCATAAGCCAGGTTGGATGAGGCTTTGAGCAACCTGGTCTAGTGGAAGGTGTCCCTGCTGATGGCAGGGCGGTTGGAACTGGATGAGCTTTAAGGTCCCTTCAACCCAAACCATTCTATGATTCTATGATTGTAGTGAATAAATCCAGGGCTATACAAAAAGGAATGCAGAGCACTACTGTATATCTGACAGGAGTCTGCCATGGATTCACTGCTTTAAAGCCAGTGGAACATATAGAGAAACACACTCACGGGATTCAGTTGAGCAATGGGATGTCCATCACGCAGTCACACAAGAGAAGCAAAGGGTAGTATGTGGACACTGCAAGAAGTTATGTTCTTCTCTCTTTTAAGTCCAGAGGATGATTCAAGGGCTGGAGCACCTCTGCTGTGAGGACAGGCTGAGAGAGTTGGGGCTGTTCAGCCTGGAGAAGAGAAGGCTCCGGGGAGATCTTATAGCGGCCTCCCAGTACCTGAAGGGGCTACAAGAAAGCTGGGGAAGGACTTTTCATAAGGGCAGTTAATGACAAAACAAGGGGAAATGGGTTTAAGCTGAAAGAGGGGAGGTTTAGATGAGATATTAGGAAGAAGTTCTTCACTGTGAGGGTGGTCAGACACTGGAACAGGTTGCCCAGAGAAGCTGTGGATGCTCCTCCCTGGAAGTGTTTAAGGCCAGGTTGGATGAGGCTTTGAGCAACCTGGTCTAGTGGAAGGTGTCCCTGCTGCTGGCAGGGGGGTTGGAACTGGATGATCTTTAAGGTCCCTTCCAACCCAAACCCTTCTATGATTCTATGATTCATGTTTCTAATGTAATTATTTTTTATTTCATTATCTGATTAATGTGCAGAGGGCTGATCCCCCATCTCATCTCTCTTTGCTTTCACACCGGGCATGGTCTTGGGTTAAATGTGACTTCTACAACTGACAGCTTTCGGCAGCAGGGCAGCAGAAAATGTTATTGGGCTGCAAAACCTGACTGTGTTGCATGCAGCAGCTGCCAGTGATGGGTAGCACTCTCCTGACATACACTGCTTGCCTGTGGACAGCCTTTACATATCTCCCCTGCCTTGTGACATGTAGCCAGCTTGCCCTCTGCCCTGAGGTGGGTACGAGTGTGCTGATGAGACAGACATGATCCTGACCAGTAATAATACTGTGAATATCAAGAATTTCCCTTAACATTGAATATTAGCAATGTGATGACAATAATAATGGATTACCAGATTTTTTTGTATGATTAAATCATCCTATTCCAGCAGGTGGGAAAAGCCAGGATGGAAGCAATTCAGGGAAAACAGATAAGGACACTGCCATGCATTATTGAGAAGCAGTGGACCAAAACCTGAGCTTTAATATTCCTGTATCTAATGGCTAATGAGCACCTTCACTAGAGTTGGGGGGTTAAGAGACTCAAAAAATACTTGAGTGCATCAGAAAGCCTCTCTTGTAGGATGCATGGCAGATCTGCCATAGTTTAAAGTCACACATTTTCTCAAGGTATGGGAGAGACTTTGTGAAAGACATGTAAAGAAACCAGGTCATCCCAATTCAAGAGAGTGCAAAGTCCTCAGCAAAGTCTGGTGGTGTGTATAGCTACACAGAAATAGAGAGAGACATTTTCTCAAAGGGCTCCTGTGCTTACTAAATGATATATTGATTGAGGAAGGCTGTGTGGTCTCTTATGACCACCATTATGATTCCTTGGTGAAACAGAAGTGCAAGAACCAGCACTAAAGCACCTGTCTCAGTACCAGGGGATGGTCCCGCAGTCTCTGGGAGACACGCGGCTCTGCTGTACATCACCCATCAGTACTGGCTCTCCTCCTCACCAAGGGCTCCTGGCAGGCCATGCCGTTATCACTGCCCTGGGAGAACCTCCAGCAGAGATCCAGAGCTTGTCTGAGTCCTTGTCTCACAGTCATAACCCAGATATGCCCCAATTCTCTCACCCTGGTAGCCACTG
Organism: Antrostomus carolinensis; assembly: GCF_000700745.2. NCBI lineage: Eukaryota > Metazoa > Chordata > Aves > Caprimulgiformes > Caprimulgidae > Antrostomus > Antrostomus carolinensis. Next base: position 12,814 of record NW_010333953.1, read on the forward strand.
AAAGCTAAATCCAGGTCCTCCCACCCCCTACTCTAGCCTAAATAACCAGGGGACCACTGCCTCCCAGCAGGTCCAACACAGCCAGAGAGACAGGCAGAAGTCTGTCTTTTCCCTCTGCCTGTTAACTTTCAGAGTCCTGTTTTTCCTTCTGTTTTCTCCTTTCTACCTTAGGGTCAGTAATACACACTTCTTGAGCAGCTGTGAAGCTCTGCAGGCACCAGAGGGATAAAATGGAGTAAGAGTTTGGGAGAAGCTGAGCTGTCAGGAAAAAATAAAACCATACTCACTTAAATATTTACTTAGCGCAGAAGGTCTGCATTTCACAGCAGAAGTTAATGGAGTTGTAAGGGTTTTTAGCAGCCAAGAACACAGCCTCCAGCATGCACTTCCTATACCCAGGTCACATGTCATTATGAGCTGAAGTTCTGCATCTTAATTCACGGCTTGCTCCTTGCTTCATAGTAGGTGTTACATTTTAGAGCAGTCCATTCTGGTTTGGTTAGAGGAAGAAGTCTTCTCATTAGTTGCTGTAACTGCTGTGTAAAGACTGCCCAGAAATATTCTATGGTGCAGTGGCCTATTCATGCTGCTGGAATTCATGTGATGTGGGATCTCCTGCCTTTGCTTGGACATATTTTGCCATCTTAGGCAAAAAGCTCCATTTTTGTTTGGATCTACACGTGCTGAGCCATGATACAGGATATACACCAGTGAGGTGCTACATTCATGTGAAGTGTTTCTATGATATGCACAAAGGTCTTAATTTGCCTCATGGCTGAGCTGATATTCAGGTGTGTAGTGCTTGTAAGATTTGGTCTCTGCAGCCTCATCCCCACAAGTGGTCTTGTGTAAGCCAGGGGACTATTCTCCCAGCATGGGGAGGATGTGACATAGTGAAGCCTGCCCTGGAGTCTCTCTACCAGTTGGCAGATGCAATAATAAAGTCATAACAATTTTCTGGGACTAATTTGAGGTTCAGAGGTTCCAAGGTACATTTAAACAAGATAGGAGCAAGCAGTTCTCAGCCAAATTGATACCAGGTACAACTCTATTAAGGCTGGAGGAACTATACCTGGGGTGATTTTGGTCCCACACAATGTATCAATGGTCAGTCTCTCAATAGTCCTGGCTATAACCATATTTTAAAATGAAGTTCTCTTTGTAGTACTAAATTCTGATCTGCCAAATGTGGCAGTCAATGAGCCCTTCCAAACTAAATACTGTGAAGATTATGCATAAATACTGAAGTATCCTAATCAGCCTCTTGGTGAAAATTAATTGGTCCATTACAGACACTATTTGCTGAAGTTCTTATTCTGCATTTTTTACTTCTGTAAGTAGCATATGTGATTTCATTGGCTGGCTATTTTAAACCATAGGGGACCATTGGTGGAAGAGCACAAATCCCACTGAAATCCAAAATTGCCAGCTGCAATTATAGTCTGCATCTAGCATCTTCTCTAAGGACTATAAATGCTTCACTACTTTAATTTTGCTTGGCATTTGCATCACTGTGTGACAATTACTGAGCAATGGCAAAGGATGGATTCAGTAATGAAGTCTGGACAGTAAAGAAATACCATCCAAACTGAAATATTCTCTCTATTTAAATCTAATATTCATCAGTTTGTGCACATGGATACATCACATTTAGATACAAAGCACTGGTAAGCCAGGTAGCTTCCTTTTTGCTGCTGAAACGTCTTGTGGCTTTTTATGTATTAGGGATGAGGAAAGTTGTTTCCTCCTCATATTTCTTGATTATTTTTCACTACTCATAAGGATGAGGTCCCTTCCAATCCCTAACATTCTATGATTCTGTGTGTGTGATGAGATACTAAGTTGTAAATGCTAGTAATTAAAAGGTCAGGCTGGCAATTATATTGGCCAGTATATTATTCCAGATGAGGCTTGTGAAATTCTGCCAATTTCAGTGATGTTACACTGTTATAAAATGGGAATGAAACAGCAGTGGCTCAGCTATTTTTTTTTTTTGAGCTTGTATATACACACTTATAATTATTTGAACTATTTGTCATCACCCCTAAGTCCTAGCTATATTAGAAGACAAGATCAAGCATTATACCTCAGATTAAGTGAGCAGAGATTCAACTGGGGAAACAAACAATGACATTGTGAGAATATGGGACTTACACAGGAAGTGTTTTGGGTATTGCCAAAAATAGTGTACCTTGTCAGAGAGAGATATGCTGAAGAAACATTCTTTAATGGGGAAAAAACAGATTTTGGAGAGGTGAGATATAAAATATTTATAATATAAATCACCTGGGGCACAGTGAGCTGTGCAGAGTCAATGTCTGCAAATGACACTATTTACTTTCATCAGACTGAGCTGTAAAACTTCTGAGGGACCTAAGTAATTTAGGCAAATGGGTGACACAGTGGAAGTGCTGTTCAATGTCATTGCAAAGTCAAGCAGTGCACAGTAAGATATACTAAGAGACAAAAATTTCAACTCTTCACATGCTTCAAAAGGGTTCAAAATTAATCATATAAGCACTGGGACCTTGCTATCATGTGCTGCTCTTTGGGACCCTGAGCTCCACGTGCAGCTGCAGTCTAACGAGGTATTAGGCTGAATAAAGACTGGACTGAAAAATCACAGTACCAGCAATAGTGCAGCACCATCTTGCATACTTTGGGCATCACTGCTGAAGCCCTTCAACAAGAAGAATTGAAGAATTAGAGAGGTTTTGGAGTAGGCTAAGCATGATCCAGCATCAACTCTTTCAAAGACAGACTGGAAAGATGTGGTTAGTTTATTTCAAAAAGGCAATAAATAAGGCCATGAAAAAAAAGTAGATAAAATGTTGAAAGAGGTATTTACCAGTAGCTCTTATTCTTCCTGTCTCCCCAACATGATAGTGGTGTTCTTCCCTTACTTCCCCCCATCAAAAAAAAAGAAAAAAAAAGAAAACCCACAAGAAAATTCCCAACAACTATCTGATTTCCTTGTGGTTTTCTCAGAGTCACAGTGGAGGGCAACTAACAGCATTACCACTGAGTTGATAACATAACAGTAGTAAATTGATTACAGAATACACGGCTGGAGCACAAGAGGTTCTTAGACATTTCTACCTGACCTCAGCTTACTAATTCTGGACAGAAATCTTCCATATTTAATGGCCACCCCTCTATACCCCATGCAATACAGAAAACCAGAACAGCTAGTGAGTAACATGGTTATGAAGAAGAAAGAGTCTAGACAGGGTAAATCTGTCCAGCCTGACACAACAAAAGCAGGTACTGAAGGTAAGTATTTTGGATCAGGAAAAGACTCAGCTACTCACAGGAGATGCAGTCAGAAGAGATACTTCTGCCCTTTGGCCAAACTAACAGCTTATCAAATGGCACCTGCAGCTTCATTCCAAAATGTTATCCAAGCTGAACTTTTCCCAATAGTGCACCAAAACCAACCACATGCACGTAGTTCATGCTGATACTTAAGACAACCAAAGATCCCATATGATATACCAGGAAAATGAAATGAGGCATCGTATGGGAAGTTATATTGGAGCAGAAATAATGTCCTGAGTCTTTTTGCCCCTCTATGGCTTTTCCTCTTGAACATCGTGAACAAACAGATCTCAAATGTTTACAGACTAAGGATAAAAACTGCATCCCACCACGTATTTCCAAAAGCCAGAGTTAGAAAAGTGTTTGTCTCCTACCTTGTTAACTTTGTCCCAATCTGCTGCCTAAGTTCGAGCCTCTCTTCATCAGTCTGCATGGGGAGGATGTTCTTTTCCTCCAGCTCTCGCTTGGAAGGCCTGTTGCTTAGTTTGATGGCTAAAGAGTCCTTCCTGCAGACTTTCATTGCCAGGGAGCCTGTGGGAGAGACGAGAGGCTCTGCCAAAGAAGGTGTCATCGTTTCATTACAGCATGCAGTAGGCAAAGAAGTACTAGCCAAGGGAGGATACTAGGCTCTCCTTTACACTGATATGGACTATGGGAAAAGAGGTGTCAATTAACTTCATGTGCTAAATTAACCTCAATTCATACCATTATAAAGGAAAAGTTGCATTTGGTAGGTATACAGGAAAAATAAATTAAAACATTGCTCCACAGAGGGGAGTGGAGAAGAAGGGCTTGTTTTAGGAATTGCTAGTAGCATCTGTAGCTTTCTCCAGAACAGTGTTTCTGAACCATGTAACAGAATGAATAATTCAACCTCAGAACCTGGGCAGGCAGCAGAGCTACAGCATGTGGAATGTAATATCAAGACATCCAAGCCAGCACTAGAAGGAATCAAAAGTCAATCAGAAGCAGCACAGATCTCTATATACATTAATTGACACTGCTTCTCAGGCAGTGACAGTGGCAAAGACACTGTGAAAACCAGTGGCCTTTCACAGCTCCAGCTTGCTTTCTTAGGCTTGCACCCAAAGCAGTCTGAGCACAGAAGACAGACACAGGCAGACAGGGAGACACAAACCCATGAGAGGTGTTGGGCTTTGGCAGTAGAGTATGAGATAGTGCAGCTCTGCTCTGTTTCTCAGTTTAAGAGCAAAGACTGCTTAGTTTCACTTGCAGGGTAAGGGAGGATTCTGAGGAGATGAAATATGCCCATTTTAGAAACTTTTTTGGTGTGAGTTTTACAAAAGGGTGTCGCTTGTTTGTACTGCTCACAGTTTTCTGACAAAATCTAAGGGCCTGAAACTTCAGCTTGACCTGCAAGATGACAAGTAGTTGTCATCCACAAAGTACAGGATCTTGATTTCATGATGCCACACTGAGGTAGGAGATGGGTTTCTCAGACAGGTCAGGACAGGGCCACAGGTCACTCTCCAGACTGTGATTGTGATGTGGCTATCGATTAACTACTTCTCTTCTTATCTGAGTCCAGTTCTCTGATCATGACCCCTTTCAAAGTATGTGCAGACTCACAATTCTGACATGATTTAATACTTACTATATATATAAAAGCTCTGATTCTTTATCAGTGGCACTTATTTCATCCTCCTGAAGTAACTCTATTGAGTTGATCTTGACTTAAGCCTTAACTTAAGCCTTAAAAAGACAGGGCTTCTCTACACCACGGACACTTGGGAAAGTGAATCCAAAAGACAACCTGTAAGTGAATTAATATAAGCCAAAACAGTAATTTCAATTTTGTCTAAGAGCTACTCAGACAGGGATTCATGTAGATTAGGGAAATCAGTAAAATTTCTACCACTTGTTATTTTGGATTAATACGTAGTCAAGCTCTGGAAGATGAAAAGCCACAGTCAAGAAAGAAAAGTCACAGGCCTTGTATTTCCCTTGTGTAGTGAGAGTACAGAGGAAAAAATTAAATCAATGAGAAAGAAAAAACGGAATGAGTCTTACTTGTAAATAATGAGTTATCCTCATCTTCATCTTCCTCTTCCTCCTCCTCCTGTCTTGCGTAGAGGCAGGAAGAATCTTCATAGTCAGTTTCATGAGGCACATTTTCTTTATTGTCATCGCATTCGATCACAACAGTTGGCACTTGTCTCATGTCTGGAAGGCCTCCAGGTCCTGTTTTTGTAACACTTTCACCTGTGTGTAAACCAGAGCTGTTGGGAAAGAAAAAAAAATAACTCAACTAAAGGAAACAGCTCAATGGAAGACTGAGTTGGTTCTCTCATTGTATTTAGGAAAGTAGCAGTTTCTCATCCCTTTTTGAGAAGAAACAAGGACAGAAAGATCTTCATGACCAGCAAGACATCTAATGGGTTTAAACTGAGTATACATTAGATTTAAGGTACAACACTTGACAGGGAGAGGTAGGTCAGTGCCCAGGCAGAAATACTGGCAGCCAGGACCGAGAACAAAATATTGGCAGCAAATAGAGTCTCAAGGCTTAGTGGGAATTGCACCAGCTATCACCATCAGAGCGATAAGCATGTCTTCAGTCTGGTGTTTGCGTGACCTCTCCACTGGTGTGCAGGCAGTAAGGAGAAAATATCTCACCTAATGCAAAAGGTGGAGTAAAAAAGTGGGAGAAAGGAAAGGTATGGATTGTAGAGGAGGACTGTAGAAAGGCAGAGATAAACCATGACTTGCACTGTTTGGGCAATAAGATGTTGATGGACTTGAGGGGAAGGCAAGGACACAACCCTCTGAGGCTGAGGAGGGACCTTATTACTCTTTGTAACTACTTGAAAGGAGGTTGTAGGGAGGTGGGAGCTGGTCTTTTCTCCCAGGTAACAAGCAATAGAACAAGAGGAAATGGCCTCAAGTTGCACCAGGGGAGGTTTAGATTGGATATTAGGAAAAATTTCTTCACTGAAAGGGCAGTCAAACATTGGAACAGGCTCCCCAGGGAGGTGGTAGAGTCACCATCCCTGGTAGTATTTAAAAGATGGGTAGACGAGGTGCTCAGGGACATGGTTAGAGGTGGAATTGGTAGTGTTAGGTTTATGGTTGGACTTGATGATCTTAAAGGTCTCTTCCAACCACTATGATTCTCTGAAGCAGAGGGGACCAAGCATGTAAAACTAGGCTTGGAGAAAAGAGAATTTTGGAGCTGGTGAGAATAACAACAGGAGGGTGCTAAAGCCTGGGAGGTTTGTTTGCTAATGGCACAGTTATACATTGTGAGGGCTGCAGTGACGATATAGCCTTTCTCCTACCATGGCTGCTCATTTCAGTCAGATGCTGGAGATCAATCTGAATTGGAGCTAACATCGTATTTCTTTTGTCACATAAAGTGTGATTGATCATTTCCTGCAGCTTGCTAGGTTCAGACCTGTCGTCAGTACTGCTACCAGCTAGCTCTGTTTTCATGTTGATCTGAAAGCCCTTTACCACTGAAGGGAAAGGGCTTTCAGATCTACATCAATACAAGTAGCAAAACAGGAACATGAGGAAGTGAATATCAAAGTCAGGTGAAGGAAAAGTGAGGTACAGGACCAGGTTTCCCAACCCATTTTTATCTAACAACTCATGTTGCTTTTCCAATATGAAAGGAGAATGAAAGACTGGCAGACAAAAATGATGGCTGCTCAGGTTTATTTGTGAGTCAGCAGACACCGCTCCCTCCCTTAAGTCCCAGCAGAGGCAACCGCTGTATAAAAGGTGGGGAACATTTTCCTATCAGTCACTCTCTGTCAAACTCTCATTTTACTTTCCACAAGAAGATAGGTGTGAAACCAGATGTGCTGGGCAAGTTGCACTTGAGACACCTGAATTTGGGTCAGACCTTATTGAGTGTGGAGTAGCTTCAACTCCCTTGAATATTTTAGCCTGTTCAGAATACCAGAGGCATCTGCATCTTGAAAAAAAAATATATTCTTCCATTTAAATTATTTTCTACTGAGTCAACTTGAAAAACTTCTCTTTCTTCAAATAAATAATTTTGTTAATTGCAACATTTACTATTGCAGGCTAACCAACAATGAGAAGTGTAGCTTTACTGGATGCCTTGAGGAGAGGCGCTTCATTTCCTTAGTGATAATCCATGTTTTGTAGCACAAAGTATGAAAGATTCATGAAGAACTGGCTTGTGAATTTTTGTATTAGACTTCAAGGAGTTTGACCTCAACATTTTTTTTATCCTGGAAGCAGTTTTAGAATTCATCAGCTGAATTCTCCTAACAACACATAAATGCACTACAGTCTTTAAAAATATTCAACTAGCTTTCAATTCATTGATATGCTTTAATAATTTAATTAAATTGTTTTTTTATTAAATCTGTTTTCTCCGTAACCTATTTTTTGTGTAACTCTTTTTAAGAAGAAAGGTATTAAATTAAAAAACATGGAATTAAATTTCCAAGAGGAACTAATATACTGTGAAATTCTGTTAACATTGCTAAAAAAAAAATAATAATAAAGAAATAAAAAACTTCCAACGGTGAACGCAATCATTAAATCACTCAGTTAATTTTAAAACAATACATACGGAGACAATAAGTAGAATTTCATTAAGTCCCTTCTGGAAGTACAAATGAAAGGAGCAAAAAGTAGTGCAGCATCCAGGACCATTTGGTGCTTTCCTGTTCTGTGAAGGATGTATATAGGTTACAGATGCAGCTTTATGGGCGTGGCCATAGGTTAGCAGATATCAAAGTGGTTCACCAATTTAGGTTACCAAGCAGGTTATTGATGTCAACAAGATTTATAAATTACCATGCTAGATCTTTAATTGAACTAGTGATCTAGAAATAGGTGGCCTCTCATCTCATTGTAATTTTTCTGAATCATCCACTTTCTTGATAATACTACTTTCTATTTTAAGGCCCTCATTTTTCCTGGTGTTTTGTGTTCTTCTTGATTAAAATCAGCACTTTCCACATCTTTTTGATGAAGTCAGCTGTCTAAGCAAACTTGTGAAATACATGCAGTATTGCAGTATACTTAAGAAAGACAAATCAAGGTCACTGGATATTTCCATTGTGTATAAATTCCTCTGGGCCATTAGCAACAAACCAACATGGTCAGGTGGTCTACACCACAAAATTTTTTAACATTATTTACCAAAAACCACACTATTGTTTCAAACAGTCCATTTATAATCAGGTTCATGTTTTGGAAACAAAATTAGAGAATAAAGCTACAGCTAAGCAAGTACTTAAGAAAAATGTATCTTAACACATAGATTTCAATAATTCATAGCTGACTAGTACAAGCACTTGCAGTTATTGTTGTACCATCTTTACGTGATCAAAACAGCAAAAAAGTTACACCACTATAGCTTGGATTGTTTCGAATGAGAAAAGATTTTAAAGAAAAATCAGAATTGAAGTATATGAGTGACTCAAGGCACAGACAAAATCTAAAAATAAAAAAGTGAAATCTGTCCTGCAAAAATCTAACGGGGAAAAAAACTCCAGGCTTCTCATCTGTCATCCTGGGCTCTTTGATTTTGGAATAAAGAGGTACATTTTTATCAGCATGTTTTCAGTTCCACAGCACACTCTTCTGTACTTACCAGTTAAAACAAAAATCTGAAAAAAAACCCCAAACTTCAAACGATTGTATATACATTTCTACAATACAGACATGTGTGTGAAAGACAAAGAGAGAAGGCAGAGCTATAAATATTAAGTGTTTCTATCTGTAGGCAATGCTAAAGTTTAGACAAAAGGCAATTCTTTTGACAAGTTTTATGGAAGATAAATGTTTTCTGACTCAAATATGTTCTATAAGATTTACAAGACACTGGCAGGAATGTCTAATGCATTTCATTTCATAAATCTACAGTCTGAGGCTGAACTGGGTGTCCCAGAGGAACTGGTCTCACACAGTGTCTTTTTGGACACAGCCATTTTTCACTGCTCTGCCACAGATGCAGTTCTAGCTCAGGGTGAGATATTGCCACTTAGCAGCTCTTTAGTACCTACTCTGAACAAACTGAGGCCTTGATTCAGCTGCCAGTGTACAAGAGCCCACAGAGTAATTGAAATTAACTGTCTTACCAGACAGACTGAGAACTATATGGGCAAGGCAGAAAATAAGGTTGTTACCGGGACAGAGCTGCCCAGAGAGGTTGTGGAGTCTCCATCTCTGGAGATGTTCAAAACCCACCTGGACACTTTCCTGTGCAACCTGGCTGCTTTGTCAGGGGGGCTGGACTAGATGATCTCCTGAGGTCCCTTCCAACCCTGATAATTCTGTGATTTCAAATCAAGAAGCTGCCTAAGTAAAAAATAAAGATACATTCCAGAGGCACAAGAAGGTTCCTAAAGCTTCTTTTGCTGCTGCTCATGACGCAGGGCTTTTGGGCATGGTCCTTCTTCTCAAATTCAATTCACTCAGGAGGATCAAGCCTTCCATGGCTTTTGGTGGCAGGGGTTATCAGCTTTTCACCAACTGTTAAAATGCTTTCTGAAATGGTAAAAATGATCCCAGAATGCAGAGTTTTACTTATGTTTGACACATACCCTTTGGACTAAAGGGGAAAGTCATTTGCAGTAGGGCACAAATTGGTAACAGAGGTTGCAGAAAAAAGGTCATGTGGAAATTACACTCTTCTCTGTTTCAACTTAATCTATCATAAAGCTGGTAATTTATCAGGGAAAATAGAGGCAAACCAGCAGCACAAATGACATAAAAGTTATACTATGACAAGGGACAGACTGCCCTTCTGAGAAGAGGTTATGAATAGATGCTACAAGTACCAGAAAATGTTTGCAATCAAAAGTGTTACGTGTGCAAATGAACTATAGTGTCTGTAATAAAACTGAATTAAAAAATCCAGGAATTTACTGTCATTTTAAGTCCCAAGAACAAGTGTGACTTGAATAGCTATTACACCCTTTTAATGTACCTTAAGACATTAACTTATTAATATGCACTAGGTCTAGGTGAGGCAGTAACATGCAACCACTCCTGCAGAGGGAAGAAAGAGAGGTAGAGAAGCTCAGTAGCTTTCTCAAGGTCAAAGACAGCAAAATAACTTCTGGCTTCCAGGCTGGTACAGAGGGACAGCTGATTTTTCTCTGGCAAGCTTCTGGCTCATTGGTAAAGGACTGATTTGAAATATCAGTCTTCAGATGATGATAGACGATTCAAATTCCAGAGACCTCATCTACGAAAGCAAAAAATCCAGATTGCTAAAGGAAGGGGATGTTTTAGTCTTTCATTCTTTGTTCCTATCCACACTCACAGTCCTGGTGGAGGGAAAAGCTGTAGGTCTAAGAAAAGTTTACTGGGAAAAATGTCCAGTTGATATGAATTGGTTATGGCTGCAGCGAGTATCAATGGAGTTTAACAGACTTGAGGAGCTTCCACTGCACCAGGACCAAAGAAACTAGACACAGGGAAGAAAAAAAAAATTCCTGAAAGAAAAAAAAGAAAAAATTCAGAGCAGAAAACTGATCTGCACTTCCCTACATGATCCTCCCTTGTTAAAAACAAAATAATCTCCCAAATCACCAGACTTGGCAGCATCATGGCAATTATTCTAAATAATGTTGTAGGATTATTTCAAGATAAAGACAGATCAGCAAAATTAAACATTCCCAATGAACTTAGCATCCCCCAGAAGGTGCCTCAAAGCCAGGTCAGGCTCTCTCACCTCCTCAAGATTATTGACCCAACAGCAGTGACCCAGTAGTGTGTTATCCTGGAAGGAACACTAAAGCTCAGGATCTCACTGCATATCCTATGCATATGCAATAGATGTGAGCACACCACCAAATTTTATATAGAGGAAAGCAGATCTAGTATCTGTGCAGTTTTAAAAAGCTCTCCAGACTTCTGGGCTGAAGTGTCCAATGACAAATACTGTAGTATGATTTCCACTAGGTTTAATCCAGATATTATAAAATTAAAGAAAAAAAACTGCTGCCAAAAATATTAGAAAACAACAGCATTTCATGCAAACAATCCTCTCCCAAGTTAAAGATGTGTATTTGAAAAATCTGCACAAGTTAGTAAATTCACCAAGATCACAATGTGGCTTCAAAAAGCAATTTAAGAACTTAACAGCAAGTGTCAGCTCCCCAGACCCTTTTACCTGTAAATACTATGAAAACAACAATTGCTGGTGCAGAGGAAACAGTCATCACCTATTTTCTCTCTTGTGAGTGCAAACTCTATTGATTTGTTTTGATGAGGAGAATAACTTAAGTACTCAGTACTTTATTTCATGACTGAAATAATAGTTAATCAACGAAAAAGGCTATGAAAAATCAACATCCTCATGAACTAGGACTCATTTTCATTTTAAACGTGAAATATCAGTGCCACAACCTTTTCTTATTTTCTTCTGCAAAGGGAGGCAATTGCTTCGTATTAGGAAATCAATCCTTGCCTATTCAGTTTTTAACAAGCAGCAGAGATTTAGCTTCAAATTAATAGTTAAAACCAAACAGCATCACCTTCTTTAAATCAGTTAAAATGTATTTGTAGACATAAACTTGATGGATGCCCAGAAATTGGAGCATTCATTGCTGTGAGGCAACTGATGCCACAATGAAGTCATACTCTGAGAGGTGTCACTGAGCTCAGGAGAACAAAGTGCCTTCTGCACGCAGTGTGAGCCAGACAGTAAGACATCTGACCTGTGCTGGGGACGGCATGGGCAGTGCAGTTGCAAAGGGACCTTTGGGAGACACCAGCTGCCCTCTGTGCTTGGTGCACCCAGCTTTGGGGCGGTGCAGATCCATTCGATCAGCTCTGACAGCAATGTGAGAGGTAAGTGGGTAGTCACTGGGCACAGGGGGTGAATGTGGATAATCTTTCACCACTACAACCCTTTTACTGATGGGAACAGGAATCTCCCTCATAGCCCTATCAGTTTTTTCCCCAGCAGAGAATTCCCCCATGCTACAGAAACACCAGTCTCCCACACTGTCCTGGTTTTGCTAGGATAGAGTTAATTTTCTTCTTATTAGCTAGAATAGCTGTGTTTTAGTTTCAGTGTGGGATTTGTTATGAGGAGAAGGCTGATAAGGTACTAATGTCATTAGTTGCTGCTGGAGCTCAAGGTCATTGTGTTTTTTTGCTACTTTGCAAGTGCAAAGGACTGGGAGGGAGAAATGTAGTAATTAGCAAAATCCCAAACTGGCATTTGGATGTCCCAATGAGATATTCCAGATCATATCACGTTATGTCAGTATATTAACCAGGGTTGACTGGAAGACAGGGATATTCTCTCAGGGATTGCTCAGGCTCGCTCTTCCAGGGTTTCAGTTTTGGGACTGTCTCTGCTCCAGGATCACTGGCTGGGACAGGCTGGGCATTGGTCGGCGGGTGGAGAGCAATTGCACTGTGCATCACTCATTTGCATATTCTGTTATTACTGTTGTTACCATTATCATTTTATTTTAATTAGTAAATAGTTATTATCTCAACCTATGAGTCTCCTTGACCTTTTTTTTTCCAATTCTCTCCCCTTCTCCCTGGAGGCAGGGGGAGAGTGAGAGAGCAGGCTGGGTTTGGCTGCAAGCCAAAAGGGTGAAACCACCACACACATATAACCACAGAGGTCTCGCTATCCTGGTACTAAACTAAGTTGGCAGCATGGGACAGCTTCTGGTTCCCTGACTCTTTTTTATGCAATAAGGAGAACCTGCTATCCCTAATCAAGTTCTTTTTAATTATGCACTATAATAAAGGTATTATTACATTATCACAAAGAGGTATTCAGGCAAATCATTAGGCATTTTGTCTGTTAGACCAAATACTTTAGGATGATCATACAGAAAGATGATCTGATGCTCCTAAAACAAGCTGGCTACAAAGCTGCCCTTAGTACTAAATAGAACATGTAATTTTTTGGACTACCTTCCCTATTCTGGAACTTGCTCAATTTTCCTCTACAAGACAAAATAAATTTACAAAGCTTGCTGATCTTGCAGTCTATGAGGACAGCTTGCATTTATAAAACATGCTTCACTTACTCAGACTATTTGAAGCAACGTTCAGAGATACCCACAAATGACAGTAATAAAAACCAGCCTGAAGTTGTGTAAGGCTCTTCTGATCAAATGTACAACCTTCCCCCAGATGCAAATAGCTAAGATGGCAGCTGCTGGGGAATGGGTTAAATATTTATTTTAAGATAAAACATGTAATTTAATTTAAAGCAACTGAAATAGTATTAAAACCCCTCTGAGTGACTTGCAGGAAGTCCTCATAGTTTGTTTCGAGCTAAGTGGTAATACTAATCAGATGCTCTGGTTGAGTGGCACATTTGGTTTTTATTGCTCTTTTCTGAATCTTCCAATCTGAATTCTCTTTTTCCCCCCCAATCCTCCACATAAGCAGAGCTTTGCAGTTAGAGGTTCTCCTCCCCCTCTACTCTGCCCTGGTGAGGCTGCGTCTGAAATATTGTGTCCAGTTCTGGGCCCCACAGTTCAAGAAGGACAGGGAACTGCTGGAGAGAGTCCAGCACAGAGCCACCAAGATGATGAAGGGAGTGGAGCATCTCCCTGATGAGGAAAGGCTGAGGGAGCTGGGTCTCTTTAGCTTGGAGAAGAGGAGACTGAGGGGAGACCTCATTAATGTTTATAAATATGTAAAGGGTGAATGTCATGAGGATGGAGCCAGGCTCTTCTCAGTGATGCCCAATGGCAGGACAAGGAGCAATGGGTGTGAGCTGGAACACAGGAGGTTCCGCTTAAACTTGAGAAGAAACTTCTTTACAGTGAGGGTGACAGAGCCCTGGGACAGGCTGCCCAGGGAGGGTGTGGAGTCTCCTTCTCTGGAGACATTCACGACCTGCCTGGACGCCCTCCTGTGTGATCTCATTTAGGTTCCTGCTCTGGCAGGGGGATTGGACTGGATGATCTTTTGAGGTCCCTTCCAATCCCTGACATTCTGTGATTCTGTGATTATGCACTCTGCAGTATATACTTCAAGCCAGGCCTGTCCTATTCACTCCATCAGCTGTATTACCCAGCTCCTTGAACAGGACAACGGGGTTCAGGAATTTTGTTCTTTTTCTCCTTTCTGCCACAAACTTGTCAAAGA
>NW_010333953.1:27244-32670 GCF_000700745.2 Antrostomus carolinensis
TGTCTGGATTCAAGTACCATCAACATAACTCAAGTGGTGATGTTGATACTGAGGTTAGCAGGAAACAGTGCACATCCAAAAGGCAATTTTAAAAGTTGATCCATTACCTTTCTAGCCTCTGCATGGTCATGGCTAGCGTTTTGTTGAGTTCCTCTATCATCCGGCACCCCGAAGGGTGAATGGGCAACGTGCTGGTCCCAGAAGGCAGGTGCTGGCTGTGGCTGCCGTACTGGAGCTGGTGCTGGTGAGCTGCTAACTGGGATGGCAGGACAGTGTGATGGTGCTGAGTCAAAGGCTGCTGGGAGCTCTTCTGCGTGGAATAGGATGAGAGAGAGAGGTCTGGCCCCCCTAAAGGCATGCAAATCATGACTTTCTTTGGAGGTAGTGGAGGTGACAGTTTAACTGGCATACAAGGCAGTTTCACAGGAGCACCAGGATCTATAACAGAAGAAAGAGAGGCCCTGATGTTAATTTTCATGGCAGTAAGATGGAGATCAAAGCAACTGTCTGGGCGAGCAGGTACTGAGGTTCTAGTCAACATGGGGGTGTGCACCCCTTCCCTGCTGTGACAGGCAACTCTGCACAGCATGTGCTCAGCACCATCTTCAGCAAAAAGTACTGTTGTTTTGCATCGTTTCTGAGTCTCACAAAAAAACATCCCAGGGCTGTGCACAGCCCTTAATAAACGCGTTAAGCCATGCTTAAAAAGGCTTGTGGCACACTTTGATGCTTTAAAACCTTAATCCTTCAAAATAGCCCAGTGAGGTAAGCGCAACATCTCCTGCTCAACAGGCAGGGAAATAGGGGGAGAGCAATTTGGTGTCTGAAGTTACAGGATGACTCACCACCATCACTGCTGGAGCAAAAGCTCAGGGATTCCTGATCCTTCTCAGCCACTGCAGTGCAATTACTACAAGTCACATTTCTTACAGCTTTGTAATGTGCAAAACATCTGGTGGTAAAAATTACATTACAGGGCAAGAGAGAATAGAGATAGAGTTTGAATACTAAACGGGAGTGGTCTGTAAAAACAAAGGGTACAGGAGAAGAAAATGATAAAGGACAGAAGATTGTTAGGATTAATGTATTCTTTTACAGAAGACTTGGTAGGCACTTTTCTCTGGTCTCATGCACTGAATTTTAACCTTTTTAACTCTAGGCATGTTCACTGAATCACACAGTTGACCTGCTAGGCAAAGACTCCACTGACTTCCATGGGAAAGTAGTGGGAGGTCCACATGCAAACCTTTCTGCAAGGACTCAACTGCAGAATGGAGGTTTTTGGAGTTGCTCTGTGGGATGTTTCCAGAGGGGAGAAAAAGTAACAGGCAGGCTTGTAGTCCCCAAGATGGGTGTGGTAAATGGTCACAACATAGGCTAAGAACAAAAATGAGAGCAAATATAAATGCTGTGAGCTGCAACTGTGAGTTTGTGTTTAGGAGGAAGGCCAGGCCCTTTTCAGCCCGGAATACCACAGACATTTGGCTCAGCAATGCAGCTCTGTGGGCAAGGCTTGCATGCTCTTTGGCCTCTTGTTGCTTCAGTTCACTCTTCTTGCTGTAACATGGTAAAGAAACTGAATGGCTAGAATATTTTTTTGACCTGAGAAAGCTTGGGAGTCAGGTGTTGCTCTCCAGGTTTCAAAGGTCATCATCCTCCTGAGGGATAGCAGATTTCTAAAAACCTTTTGCAGATAGTTCTTTTTAGCATTAACTATCCTTCCCCTCATCCCCTTTATTCTTACCGCCCTCCTGGTCTATTCTGGGTATTGCCTATACTAGTATCCAATCTACTAGCCATGGTGCACAAGGCTGACACTAGGACTTCCAAGCACTAACACTTCTTGAAAATTATTAAAGACAATAATGTGGAAAAGGACCACACTGCATGGAGCCAAGCTCAGATATGACATTAGAAAATGCCATCAATATGGCATTTTTTAGTGCTAGTCATAGCTTCATTGCATCCACAGTATCCACTTGATACTAGTGCTTGTACTACCCAAGGAACACCACACTGACAGTAAGTCTTCCCTTTCTTCAAAGGGCTTATAAGCCAAAGACATAAGAGAGGCAAAGGGTGTGCAAAGATCAGAGGCATAGAGAACAAGTGGTCTTTCCACACTGCAGAGTGGAAGAGTTACAAAGAATAGAACCCAAGTCTTTCGGCTTTCAATGCAATATCATAGCCACTCGCCATTGCTACTTGAAGGCAAGAATTATTCCGATGGCTCCACCACAGCTAAAACCTAACTCATGAGACTGCCAAACCACAGACCACTGCCCTCTCCTCTAAAGCAGACTGCCTTCTGTACAGTAGAAATAAAAGACTTTCAGGATTTTCTATACAAGCACAGGAAAGTCTCCAAATTACTGTGTTTTTCTTAGATACATGTTATCTGTGTATATTTCCTCTTTGTATCCTGCATAAAAGAACACATGATCTTCAATAAAAGGTAAATAACAAAGTGTAAAGAGTAAATTGTATAGAGCCCTAAGAACACTGCTCCTATGGGATCTGTAGTAACAAAGTGTTTTCATAAATTTGCGCTCTAGGCAATTTCACTTCTAGAGCTGGTCCTGAATTACAAATACTAGACTGAGATCTTCATTTATATTTTGAAAAGTGCAGGTTTGACAGTTTTAGATCCTCTTCTCCTGTATCTCAATTAACTTCTTCAACTCACAGTGCCTGTGCCTGGATGCCCCACCACTCTGTCTATGATGCAGGGGAGTCATCCGTAACGGTGAATTCAAAGAGATCCCACCTGCAGGCATCTCTTGCTTCTGACAAAAGAATAACTGAAGCATCAGCTGGGTTTGCTGCCTTCTGTGATCCTGAAGGTTAGAGCAGTATTCTACATTGGGAGTGAGTATAACATGTCAAACGGTTTAGGTATAAAGCAAATGGGAATCCTTCCATCTTTCTTCTAAAATATAGTGAACATTTCCTTTCTCAGGCAAGCATTCATCTCATAGAGTTGTGAGAGAGGCACTGCAGCTTTGGAGTTGCACAGGAGAACAAGTCTAGCTTAATTATGCCAAGGAACCATATACTCCATCATGAATCAGATCATAGAATCATAGAAAGTGGGGAGTTGAAAGGGACCCACAAGGATTATTGAGACCAACTCTTGATGTGCATACACTGGTTCCCACTCTTCACAACAAAGGTATGGACCTTAGTTTCTGTTTAAATTTAAAGAAATACTTTGCATCAACATGTTTTCAGTGGTATCAGTGGTGAGCGATTCCACTGGACACCTGCCAAAAATCTTGTCCGTTATTTTTAACGTAAGGCTTTATTCAGACCAACTGTGTTTCACCCAGATTCTTGAGCCTGTCTGCATGTGACCTAAAAAGAGCCTTGAAAATGAACCAGAGGCATTAAATCTACTTGTCTGCCTTCACCTTTGGGAGAATTCTACTTGTCTGTTAAATAAATGGCTAAAAGGAGAATGACTGCAATGGGAGGAGAGTTCGATCCATTCACTTGGAAACGTATCAGTTTATCTTCACTGACATCAGTAACGGAGACCTTGTACTGCAGGTTTTACTGAGTGGTCAGATCAGTGACTGTGCTGAACAAATGGGGCCTTGCTCAAAGCCAAGGGCTCCAGGCATGCTGTTGGAAACTGCGCTACCATCATCTGGAGTAAAGGAGAGAACAACTTGTCCTTGTGTCTAAGAGTGAGATGCCTGTGTTTCACAGTTCTTTCCTCTGTCTGTTTAAATTTCACAAAGTATGTGATGTATGAACCAGGGGTGGAAACAGTTATTGTCTCCAGCATGGAATATCCATCCATATTGACATCTGTACATGAATAAGAAGCTGGACAGTAGAAATATGAACAAGGAATCTATGATAAGTGTCTCCTCAGTGGAACATTACCGGAGTCTTAAATCATTGCACAAAGCACTCATGTGACAGAAGAGAAGCAAACTGTGTGAAGCCAGGTGTGCAAGTCTGATTAATTTCTTTTGGCTGAGGTTCTTCATGCGCAGGAGAGTAACGAGTAATTTTTGCAAGATGTTGGCTCCCAGCAGGGTTGTGACCACTCAGCACTGTGCATGGTTAAGCAATAACTGTGCCAGAATTGATGAAAGAGATGTTAGACATAGAAACCTTCCCACTGCTGATGACACTAAATTACTTAAGAGATAGTTGTGGATGTCACAGTATTTGCTGTACATCACACCTATGACAAATAGTTCAGCCCTTAACCCTTCCATACAGATCATTTTGCCAACACCTACAGCTGCCACAGTTCCTTTTGGGTTTTCAGGAGATGCGTAAATATACTTTTATTTGCTGCACAGAAGGTTTGCTCATCATAGAATGGTTTAGGTTGGAAGGGATCTTAAAGATGATCTAGTTCCAACCCCCCTGCCACCAGCAGGGACACCTTCCACAAGACCAGGTTGCTCAAAGCCTCATCCAGCCTGGCCTTGAACACTTCCAGGGAAGGGGCATCCACAACTTCCTTGGGCAACCTAACCATCATGTATGGTTCTTCTGATGTGTTTGTGGTACACTGGAGCTGTACAGCAAGTACACCAAGTCTGTTGCTTCCTAGCCACTGGATGCGGCTGGAGCGTTAGTCAGCACATGTTGCAGGTACAACTATTGCAGATAGGGTGCTAGGAAGTTCTAGATGTATGGCAGCAAATGTTGCTCCAGCAGGGCTGGTAGAAAAGCTCGTTGGAATCCTCAAATTCTGCCCCAGCACAACCACTGCATGGAAAAAGAGGGTATGCCTGGGAATTCTGGGCTTGTGGCAGAGCTGGCTGTGTTTCCTGTCCTGCCAGTGGCAGAAAAGCTCTTTCTTGACTCCTTCTCATGCCAAAGAGGAAGCAGCATTGTACTGTGACAAAAGGAAGGCCAACAGCCTCCTGGGTTGTATGAGT
The DNA here is from genome assembly GCF_000700745.2 of Antrostomus carolinensis. Taxonomy (NCBI): domain Eukaryota; kingdom Metazoa; phylum Chordata; class Aves; order Caprimulgiformes; family Caprimulgidae; genus Antrostomus; species Antrostomus carolinensis. Next base: position 32,152 of record NW_010333953.1, read on the forward strand.
AGAAGCACAGCCAGGAGATTGAGGGATTATTCCCCTACTAGTTGTCACTCCTTAAACTGTTTCAAGATTACTGTGCCAAGCTTAGGACCCCCCAGAAAAGACATCAAAAACCCAGAATGAGTTGAGTAGAGGGCCACTGCAATGGTCGAGCACTGGAGCACCTGACCTGTGAGTAGAAGCTGAGGGACTGGGGTTTGTTCAGCTTGGAGAAAGGATAGTTTGCAGCAGGGTACTTAATAGCAACTTTCCAGTAGCTATGAGAAGGTTATCAGTAGGGTGGAGCCAAGCTCTTCACAGTGGTGCATGGTGGGAGGAGGAGAAACAGTGAGCAAAAGTTGAAACAAGAGAGGTTCAAGACTGGAATATAAGCAAAACATTTTCCTCCATGAGAAGAGACAAACTGTGGTTTGCCCAGACAGGTTGTGCAGCTGGCATCCTTTGAGGTTTTCAAGACCCAGTTGGAAAAAGCCCTGAGCAACCTGGTCTGATCTGGAAGCTGTCCTGAGGAGCCCTGTACCC
>NW_010333955.1:0-9011 GCF_000700745.2 Antrostomus carolinensis
ATCAACTCCAACCCAGCCAGACCCAATACAATGGGCCACAACTGAAATAGATCACCAAATTCAGTTGTGACTTGTCTTTTGTTCAACAACGGTGTTTTGTTTGTAGCAAGATGTTACACTCGTTAGTTGCATTCACTCTTTTACTCTAAGGAGAGAAGATGAGAGAAAGACCTAGATCTGAAAAGACTTTTGTGCTGGTTTTGGCTGGGGTTGAGTTATTTTTTTTCATAGTAGCTTGTATGGGGATATGTTTTGTATTTGTGCTGGAAACAGTGTTGATAATACAGGGATGTTTTTGTTATTGCTGAGCAGTGCTTACACAGAGTCAAGGTCTTTTCTGCTTGTTGCACCACCCCACCAGCCAGTAGGCTGAGGGTAAACAGGAAGCTGGGAGGGAGCTGAGCCCAGATGACCAAAGGGATATTCCATACCATACGACGTCATGCTCAACAATAAAAGTAAGGGGGAGATTGCCTGGAGGGTTGCTTCTCAGGGACTGGTTGGCTGTGAGCTTGTTTTTATTTGCATCCCCTGTTTTTCCTAGGTTCTCTTTCTCTCTCTTTGTTGTTTTCCTTTTCATCACAATTTATTATTATTTTATTTCAATTATTAAACTGTTCTTATCTCAACCCACAAGTTTTCTTACTTTTACCCTTCCAGTTCTCTTCTCTCCATTCCACTGAGGGAGAAATGAGTAAACGGCCCACTTGCCGGCTGGGGTTAAACCACAACATTTTATAAGAATAATTGATACCTGTAGACTAACACAATGGGCGAAATGTTGTTCTATAACAGTAGGGCCCAATGTATAAAATCAGCAGCTCTAAGTCCATTTTACTAGCCCAATCATATCTAAAGATATGTGCCTACCCAAAAGGTACAGTTGAAGGGAGAGGTTACTCCATTTACAACTGTAGCACAGAAAGCTTCCTATTACACCTCTGAACAAAATGTAGAGGAAAGAAACCAGAGGGAAAACAAAATAAAAACTTGTATGGTCTCATCATTAAAACAAAAAATCATTTTGGAATACAGATCTGTCCTTGTCATAGTAAACACCTGGGACCAGTGATAATTGAACTTTGATGGGAACAAGTCAATAGACATTAGCTGTGGTTAAGTAAGTCAAGAGTATGATATATGAAAAGTCAAATGCTAGGTACCCAACAGACATGGGTATTAAAAGCCAAATGCTAGGTACCCAACAGACATGGATCAAGATTACATCTCAGCCTTACTTATCTAACATAGAGCTTATTCTATTCACTTGAGAAAAACAGAAATTGGCCTAAGTGGACCTAACTGAAACCAGTGGCATTTCTAATGTTTCAAACAAGGAGACACTAAATTAAATCAGGGAGATCCATGTAGTCCAAATCCCATTTCAATAGGGTCTTGACACAGATGCTGTACTGAAGGCATTGAGCCAAGTGATTAGTAAGATGTAGTCTTAACCACTTAGTCTGAGCATCAGCTAATAGATTTTCTTGAAGGTTGAAACAAATCATTATCACCAGGTTAGATGAGAGACTGGGAAACTCTAAGATTTTCTTGGCAACAATCTGAATTAAGTTAACAATATTGCTCAACATTTCCAAACTTTTGTGGTGGCCTGACATAGTTCTATGTTGTTACATGTTCTTTGCAAGGTAATGTGAAAGACTTAAAGTGTCAGAGTTGGGTGCAGTTTGTCTGACACTTGGTGAATGTCAGGTCTGCTACTTGTACAAGTCAATTACCACATACACACAGGAGATTTGTTGTTATTTTATTCTTGTTCTAGTCTGAAGATCACTCAAGGCAATCCTTTCATGCAAGATGGACTACAACTTTCAGATAAATTAACTCATCTGTTCCTCAGACACCCTTTCTCAGGAACTCTGTATGTTTTGGTGGGAAACGCACTGAAAGCCCACCCATTGCCTAATGGGAAGAAAGTTTTTAGTGCCCATGGAAAGATGGTGGTCGGAGCAGAACAATGCCAGAAGAGTTGTTGTGACCTGCACACAGGTTCTCAAGTTGTTTCTGGAAACATAGTCTTTTGAATCAATTGCCAAAGGTAAAATCCCATAAAGACAATACCATAAATTAAGATGCAGCAGATTCAGCATGATCTCTGTCAAACTGACATAATATTTCTAAAATATATTTAGTTGGAAGACAAATGAGAAGGTTTAAGATCTCGCTGCAGTAATAAAAAACCATTAGGTAATTTAAAGTGAATAAAAGACACTTATATGTTTTTCTTCCTTACTAGATTTTGTTTATAAGATAACTCCTTGGCTTCAACATACAGATATAGACATGCTAAAAAAAATTGAATGTGTCTGCTACTTTGTTCACAAAAATTATTATGAGTGTAATTGGCAAATCTTACAGGAAATATCAACTTTTCACAATAGCTGACCAGCTATTGACCAGCTTCCCTTTTTCTTTTTTCCCTTCTTTCCCTTCCCCTTTCCCTTCTCTTTTTTTCTCCCTTCTGTGAATCTTACTGCATGTATTGTATATGGAAAATATATAGTTCTATTGACATTTCACTGAAACTATTGAAATTAATCTATTACTACTACAAGAAAAATCTGCACTAATTTTTTCCTGTTCATAATATTTTCTTCATGGGTGGAACGAAGAATGCAATTTTTAAGGAAATTTGAAAAATATACTTGAGTTATTTTAATGAAAACCTTTCCATATTAAAAGAAACATTTTAGTTTTAATTTATTTGAAGCACAAATTTCTCCAAGAATTATTCTGTGAGCAACATGGTGGAGCAAATATTTCCCTGCAGCCCCTGGAGGGACTGTGGTGGAGAATATATTTTCATGTGGACCGTGGGAAGGCCTGACACTGGAGCAGGGCGAATATGTGAGGAAAAGGAGGGGCAGAGAGGAGCTGCTGGGGGCTGACAGCAGTTCCCCATTCTCCATCCCCGTACACCTCATGCGGAGGAGGAGGTAGAGTTGTTCAGAATGAAGGAGTGAAGTTGACCCTGGTTTAAAAAAAAAAAAAAGGAGGGAGTAAGGGGATGGTGTTAGTTTAATTTTGTCTTGTTTCTCAATGCACACTTCTGTTTTAATTGGCAATAAATTAAACTCATTTTCCCTGAGTCAAGTTGAGTCTGTTTTGCTCATGATGATAACTGGTAAGTGATGTCCCTGCCATATTTCAACCAACAAGCATTTTCTTATTATTTTCTCCCCTGTTCTGTTGAGGAGGTAGAGTGAGACAGTGGCTGGATGGGGGTCTGGCAATTGACTGAAGTCTACCCACCATATCCCTACACAATAGGAGCAAGAAGTCTTCTAGATTTCCCTGGTGATAAAGGTATAAGAGTAAAACAAATAAACAAACCCCACCACTCACAGCTAAAGAGACCATAACAGAGGAATTATATCAGTCCTTTTTGAATAAATTTTTGTATATTGCAGAAGTAAGGAGATTTCCACCTCTCATTTTTCTCTGTATGAGACTCTTTAAAGGAGCTACCCTAAGTTTATGTTTGAAAACATTCTGGAGCTATGCAAGATGAACTGCAATGGGTTGCTACAGAGAAACAGTATTCTCCCAGGAGTCCCAGAACTCAGAAGTGAAAAAAAGTGAATTAGAAGCACTGATAACCTTAAAATTGACTTGGTACCTGAGGACAGTATGTCAAAGAATGTGAAGCTGATTTTTTGAAAGGGTTCCAAAAGAGATACAGGTCTGTAAGCCTGATGTCTGTAGCTGTAAAAGTTATAGGAACTATAACAAAAACTAGAATTGATGGCAAACTGAATCCATGTGCTGTATTAGGGAACTGTTAATGTTCTTATAAAGGAATAATCTTACCTTAGAAAGATTTAGGCTGTCCAAAATGTGAATAAACTTTATTTCTACTTCAAAAAGGTTTTTAAAATTCTGCTAAGAAAGGTTAAAAAAAAATTAAAGTGGCAGTGGTATAAGAGGGGAAGTCCTTGCGAATAAGTAATGTTTTAAAATAGTGGAAACAAAGGGTAGAAGAATTAACTATTTTTTCACAAATAGGAAAATTTTCCAGTGAAATTCTTCAGTGACCTGTGTTGGGATTAGTACTGTTCAATGACTGAATGACTCCATAAGTTATCTGGAAATTGGTGTGAATGACAAGATGACACAATTTCCTGATTATATTGATTTACTCAGGCATAACTGAAGAATTGCTGAGGCCTTTTAGAAATTATTGATAGGGTAATAGAATAGCAGATTAAATCCTATGTAGATTAATATAAAACTAAGGAAATATGGTAGAAAACATAGGAAACTTCCAATATAAAATGATTAGTTCTTAGGAGAACGTTGGATCTTTGATAAATACTTCAGTAACCATGCTATCTCCAGTGTTCAGTAAAACAGTAAAACAGACTAAATGTTACGATATTGGTATAAAAAGAGTGGAGAAAAAAGTTATGCTTATGTATGAATTTATATGTCATTCATATATTGGCTAATGTTTTCTTTCCTTATGCCCTCAAAACAGCGACAAACAAAGTGAAATATTTCAAGAAGGATGATAAGAATAATGAATTTGAAATTGTTTTTGTATCAAAATTGCTTCAGTAACCCATCCCTCTTCAGCCTGTAAAGAATGAAGAAGATATAACAGAAGTGTATAATCTTATGAGATGCATGGGTAGGTTATAAAAAATCACCTTCATCATCTCTTTTCTGTGCAAGAATTAGGAGGCATGAAACAAACCTGGTAGAAATTTGGTTCAAAAAAAATTGAAGGGTACTTCATTGATGGTGTAAATATTCTGTGGACTCCTTTGTTAAGCAAAAGAGTTCATGGGTGCTAAGATTTTATATGGGCCCAAACATGGCAATTGGTTGAAACAAAATCTATCAAGAATTACTACAGAAAGCATATCTGACTCAGGAATTTCCTGAATTTTGAAAGAATATTAAAGTATCATATATGCTTCTCCTGTCTTATACTCTTCAGGTATCTGCTTTTGGCCACTGTTAGAGACAGATGGCTGGACTAGACAGACCTTTAGTGTAACATCAATTGATCTTACACGTTGGCAAAAAAGCACAAATGAGCCAAAAAATTGCTCCTACAGGGCTTCTAGGTTCACAAGCATATCAGGTCTCTTCTTTGAAAGAAAGATCTTATAGGCTTTCCATAGTCTTGCTAGCACAGAAAAGAGGATAAAGAAGAATAAACAGAATATTATGGGATATTTGTCTGCCTCTTTTAGAGTCTAGTCTAATTCCAAGTGAAACCACAAGGGATCCTTCTATTCATGTCAGTGTACATTGGTCTTTTAAGTGGAAAGGTAAGTCCAGACAGTGGACAAAAATCTGTATACAGAATATAATACTAGAGAGATGCATTTATTTGCAGAATATGTTAACAGCAGCCTGTATTCATAGTGTTTTCCAATTACAACAAATGCATTAATGTGTTAATGATTTACACTGAATGTAATAAGTACAAAAGGAAATCCAAATAAAAACATCCTTTTGTGATCCTTTTGCCTGGCAATGTATGGCAGGCATGGCAGGCAACTCTCTGTATGCTACTTACATAGACATGCTACTTACATGTAGACATCTTGTACTTGATTTTCAGCTTAGTACTAGATTAAGCCATTAGAGGCTCTCAGTGCTTGAGATATAGTTGTATCTGTGTGTACTTTTGTACAGCACTTAGGAGTTATAAGATCATAATAAGAACATTTGCATTTCTTGTAAGGGCATATGACTGATCTTATCCTGTAAATGCACTTAGCATTAGCTGATATAAAAGCACTGAGAAGGTTACCAAAGTCAGAGCACATCACATACAAAATAAAAGCAAGAAACAAACCCACTTACTTAAAATCAGTATTTCAGTACGTTTTTCTCTAGTTTTATATAACCTGAAGACAGTTTATGTAGTCTTAGCAAAAACGTATGCCAAATGACAACACAAAATTTCATTACTGGTTTTAAAATGCCAGTAAAAATTAAATACTCAACCATCACGTTTACAAAATAGCAGAGAGCTAGGTGGATGGCACACAGGCATAACTCCTCTTATGGCTCAATATATCTTGTCATATCATTATAAAGTCATAGGGAAAGGAAGAAAATTTTCAAGCAGTTATAATGGATGTTGCTTCGATGTAGGATTGCTCTGCATATAGAAGTATGCTTTGGGATATTTGTTAAGGTACTTGGTCAGGTCTTAAGGCATGGGTTTAAAGAATAGCTGAAGGATTAGCAGTGCTTTTCCTAAGAAATACAATTTCATTTTCCTGAATCCATTTGTTCTTTTTTCTGCTACAGTCTTAAGCCCTGAATTTGAGCTTCTTACTATGTTTTTAGCTTAATACTTATTCTGATATATATAACTCTCAGTTCCCTTATGTTATCCAGTATCAAAACTAATCATAGAAAAAAAGAATCTGCAGAAGGAGGAGAGAAGTTGCTATTTATATGACAGGTTCATTATGTACTTGAGTGTTTTCCACTGAACGAAAAGAAAACATGGGAGCTGATGCTTCTAAGAGAAACATTAGCTGTTGTCTTAACTTCTTTTGTGCATTGACTGACTGATAGTACTGCTGGAGTACTACAAGCTGGAGATAGATCTTCCATACAGGGGCTTCCATTTCTCCCCTATGCCTTTAGTAAGTTAAACTAATATATTTAATATCATCACCAATACTTACCACTGTCAACATGGTATGCACCAAAATGCACCAGATTTACCCAAAATACCAAAATCTCATCTGGATTTTAAATAAATGTCCAAATTTGCAGTTTTCCAACAGAATAAAAGAAATACACACATACACAAAAATCAAACCTCAAACAATTGAATTAGTACAAAAATATTACTCTGTGGTGATAAAAACATCATTTATGTTGTAGATGCTAACAGTGTTTATACTTTTAATTGTCAAGAGTATTATTAAATTTGTCTTTTTTGATTAGTGGTGCTTAGGTCACCTGCTGTGACATTACCTAAAGAAATACATAAGCTGCTTCAAAACTTTGAAGTGGAAATGCAGGATTTAATTGTACAGGACAGCCTCTAAATAAAAATGGACTCACTTGCAAAGTACTTAGTGTTTACAATCCAATTAATTTCCATAGAAATCAGATGTGCCAGGTACTTCTGAAAATTTGGCTTCTTCTTTTTTAGGCCACTAGCGTTAGGTATTCAAATGTTTAAACATTAAATAAAGACATTCACAGTAATTCACAATATTTTTCTAATCTTTCATAAACAAGTCACCTTCTTCTCACCTCTCCTTGCCTAATGACAAAATATCTATGTGTGCATGTATGAATACAATGAAGGAGAAGCAGAGGAAGAAATTGGTCTGTAAATCTCATTAATTCAGTGATTAGCACAAAGAGAAATTATCCACATGCTGAAGCACAACATTATTCTCTTACAGAAGGACAGAAAGGGTGACCTGATATTTGGTATGCAGTATGTTAAGTCTATTTCAGTAAGTGAAGTGTGTAATGTTACTAAAAGTTTCCTATGTGGAAAAGATCTCTGATATTACTCATCTTTTATCTTGTTCAGCTCACAGACACTGTCACATCAACAATCCCATCTTTTATATTTTTGTTATATTCAAAATAATATAAAAAGGAGTATTATTCCAGAAATAAGATAAAGCTCTTTCTTGCAGAATATAATTTGAAGTGGGCAAGTTGTTACTTTGTTAGAAAATGTCAGTAAATCCACTAGTCACAAACCTCCTTCAGATGATTTCCAGTGCATTTAGCAGAAAAGAATGACAGTATTAAAGGTGTGAATCCTTGAAAATACACCTTAAATGAAAATGGAGATGTAGTTTTAATTGCCAGTATTTTGATAGAGTATTTTTATTAGTCTTTTTTTTTTTTTAATTTGCTATTATCAGTCTTATTTTGTGTTTATTTCAACTGTTGCAATTTCAAAGCACCTTGTGCCAATCTTTCAGGCATTACATAAACCTCAGCAAAATGTTTCTTGCAGTGATACAGAGCTAATCATCTGGTGGTCTAGGGAGAGCATTTGATTGGTCTATGCACAAGATGTGGACAGGGCTGCTCTCAAATCTATTATTTTCCTAATTGAAGACCTGAGTAAGAATGGATTAGGAAAACAAGAAGACTTATCTACAAAAACTATCGATAGTCTAGGGATAATTTCCAAGATTTCCCTAGTTGCTATACTGACAGAAGTGGGCTGTGACTTCAGTCAAAATATTGGAGGGAACCTGGAGCCAATTTCCTGGCAGTGCTAGTGAGGCAGATCATCCTAGCATCCATATCTTCAGATGGCAACAGATCAGGGATCCAAAGAGCAAATGTCTCTGCTGGCAATGGCTGCCACAGCTGTAAAAGCCAAAACTCCCAGATGGCCATGTGAAGACCATGGAAATCATGATGCCTCCTGGCATTGGTATTTTGAGTGGTGATCACAATACCATCCTCTGAGTAGCCATGGGGTCATCTGCTGTGAGTGCCATAGAAAGATGTACGTGAACCAAGGTAGCAGCTGCACCAACTTGGGCAGCAGGTTCCAAAGTAAAGATCTGTCAGGGACAAAGGTTTTAACATATACCATGTTCAGGGAATGGTGTACTGAATAAGATGAAAAGATGAGTGATGCTCTTCAGTTTAGCAGCCACTTCAATGGCAACAGCAACAGCTACACTGTGTGAATCTGATGCAATTACAAAGCTTGCTCTGTTGCAGAGTTATCAGAAGAGAACTATCCACTTAGTAATGATTAAGGGTGTTTGTGTGTGGGGGTTAATATGCAGCAGATCCAATGTGAATGAGCTGTGGCCACTACCAAACATCATCCCACTGAGAAAAGTATACTTTATTAAATATTCCCAGATATTTCAAATTGTATATGGAAGAGTATTTATAGTATAATTCCATAAGAAAACTGAATTCAACAGCAGGGGTGAAATTGAGATTGTAGCAATAAATTCATTGCAGCAATTAACACATAGAGGGCTGAAAATATTCCCTCTGAAGCTGATATC
>NW_010333955.1:9038-24061 GCF_000700745.2 Antrostomus carolinensis
TTTTTGTCTTACCTTCCTCCCACTAAACATCTCAGATTTGGCTGGCAAACTACAGCATTACATTTTCATTCATGTGTTACTAGAGAACCATTTTATTTTAAGGCAGAAGACCTCAATTGCCACAGACAGTAATTATTTAACAAAATTCTGGCAACGAACTATACCAGAATAGACCGTGACATAGATAGTAATGTTGTTTCAATGGATTAACTATTTCAGTGAACCCTTGTTTGTTTCAGAATGGAGGATTAACAAAGTGAAATAAATTCTCAGCTCCTGAATGAAAGTATCAGGTGGGGAAGTGACACTGGAAGTCTTGTTAGGGGAGGAAGAGGCTGAAGTTTCACAGACAAACACATGTATATAGAACTCAAGCTTCCCAATAAGCTGTAGAACTTTGAGACTTTGACCTTAGAAACTGAAGTGGAGATATGACAGATCTCAGCAGGGAGCAGGACACAAATTGCAGTCACATATATCTGCAAGATATGGAAGTATAGAATAAACTCCAAAAGAAATGTTCAGAGTTGTTGCAAAGAGGGTGTGACAAGTTACAAGAACTATCCACAGGTAGTTACGGACCTGGAGTTTATAAAGGATACAAATTTCTTGTAAAAGATAGGTGTTGGGATGAGTTCATTAACTACTGGAATTGTATTGTATATAATACACAGACAACAGGCAGGAAATTAACAGAGAAAGAGCAACAGCTTCACCAGACTGTAAATTAGTAAAGATTTTCAGGTCTCATTGTGCTGCAGAGTTGTATATGTACAAGAACAGACTGATAGAGCAGGTACTGAGTCTGGTTTTCAAGAAGAGTGATTAAAAAGCTTGGTTCCCCTTTGAATTCATTTTTTTTTTTTTAAGGGAAAAAATGGAATACATCTTATGTGCAGAACCAAGAATTTACTCTTATTCCAGTTTAGGGTCTATCAGTCTAAGAGCTTAAGCTATCTAATTATCGCAGAAAAAAATCATTTATTGCACAGCACTTTGTTTTTTTTTTCCTAGACTACATAACCCATCACCAATGATTTCAAGGCAATGCTCATACAGCTATTGAACTTAAGATGACATTAATGTTAATAAGGATGCAGTATAGTTTGCACTGAAGTTCACCTCACTTGGAAGAGTTCCTGTAACCTTGAAAATGGGAGGGCTGTGATCTAAGTGAACGCGTGTTCTAGGAAAGCTAGGTGATGTAAGGTGCAGCCAAAAAGCCAGTAGTAAGTACAAGTAATCTGATGACCTTGGATGCTTCTTGCAATTTCCAGATCTCCATTGGGTAGTACTGTTAGGGAGAGCATAAGAAAGTTGGTGCAGGTGCCCAACCTCATTAAATCCCCTGACACAGATCTTCAGCCTATTGTTGATACCTACAGCTTTAGAAGAGACACAGCCTTTCTTCACTCAGTGTTTCTGACAGTTTTGCCAACAAAATGTTGGTCTCCACCATAGCAGGCATTGAGGACAGGACAGAAGGCATCATTTAGCTGCATAGTGTGGCAAATAAAAAACCCCACAACAACCTTAGTGTGCTCATATGTTGAGTTCTGCATAAATTTTTGGTCTCTGCATCTCAGGAAGCTGCAGCTACTCCTGAAAATCAAGGACAACAGTAGTAGTTCTACTCAGACTGCAAAGGTATTCCATGCTCTTCCTCATTCATGAATGTGTACAGCAGTCAAAACAGAGAGTTTCTGTATGAGAGAGAAGGTTCTATAATGCCAGTCACTGGCATTTTAATTCTGCATAGGAGACCAGAACTTTTACTTCTACTATTGTTAGGGGTAAAACTAAGTAGTAAATTATTTTCTACAAGAAATAACATTGCATTTGTTTTTAAAGAGAAATTCTGGAAGATTGTTAATTGATTCTACCAGAAATAGAAATTCAGGCACCTCTTTTACTACAGGTGAAAATCAAAACATGATAAAACAAATAAAATAATCAAGAAAAGTACTTCAGAGGACTGATAAACTGCAACCGGTTTATTAACTGTCACTTGGATAAATGAAAATTAGTTTCATTTTATTATTATTTAATGAGCTCCTATAACTCAATGCCTCCCATCACTTCTTTTATCTCTGTCTAGAGATTTATACCTCCTCAGTTAGAGCCTGGGCGCACAAAGATTTTAGGTGGCATTTGGCATAACTGAGAGGTGAGAGCTTCAGACAGAAAATGACAAGTAAAGCAGGAATAAATTATTCAAGTCACTGACATACAGCAAACTTCTAAATACAGTGGAATAAAAAAAAAATAGAACAATTTTAGCAATTCTTTTTTTGTAGCTGAATAGTTTGATAGAAAAAAGTGTCAATCTGCGATGCAGGAATATGGACTCTCTTTGGAAAAGTATGCAAAAAAAATGTCTGATAGTTTCTAAATGTCCATCAACAGCTCATCTGAATCTTAAAAACTTAACACCTTCCTCTACTTCAGCTTTCCCATTCATCGAAGGAATATCTTTGGAGTATTCTTTGATGTTTATCAATTTAAATATGCACTGTTCAATAATGGCTATGTGCTTTTCTGAATAAATATTAATTTCACCTATCACAGAATCCCAGAACTGCTGAGTCTGGAAAGCACCAGTGGTCATCAAGTCCAACTCTCCCCAGCTAAAAGTAGGGTCAGTTAAAGAAAGTTACCAAGAACTACATCCAGTCCAGTTTTGAATATTTCTAAGGATAGAGACACTGCAACTTCTTTGGGCAACCTGTTCTAGAGTTGGATCACCCCCACAGTAAAAAAGTGTGTACTGGTGCCTGGGATATTCCTCCACAGGTGCAGGACTTGGCCTTTCCCTTTGTTGAACAGGATGAGGTCCCTTTCAGCCCATTTCTCTAGCTTGTCAAGATCCCTCTGAATGACAGCACATCCTCTGGTCTATCATTCTCTCCTCCCGGTTTTGTATCATTTGCACTCCTGCTGAGGGTGTGCTCTGTAGATTGTCCAGGTCAATAATAAAGATATTAAACAGTATGGGCCTCAGTGTTGCCCTCTGGGGTACTGCACTACAGATTAGCCTCCAGTAGGACTTTTTGCAACTGATCACAGCCCAGCAGTTCAACCTGTTTTCAACGCACCTCCCTTTCCACTTATCTAGACCCTATTTAATTTGTCTATCAGGATGTTATGGGAAAGCATCAAAAACCTTACTAAAGCCAAAGTAAGCATCATCCACTGCTCTGCCCATATCCACCAATTCAGTCATCTCATTGTAGAGAGCTGCCAAGTTGGTCAACTTTTGAGAGTGTTAATAGACCAATATATATATTATTCAGATACACTTATGGAAGACTAACTTCATTAACAATATTCTTGCACACTACCTGACAAAAACCCTCTGTAGAGTCAACTGTGATTAGTTATACATTACAAATCAGATCTTATTATATAAAGACACAGATAAAGAATCCTTCCACAGTTGTGATACAAAAAAAGAAAAGAAAAGAAAATATCCAAAAACTCCACCAAAAACACTCTTGTCTGTTATTCATTCAGTCTGAAGTTTATTTGTGAGACTTGTTTATTCTGGAGTCAAAACCAGTAATTCCCAGAATGATTATAAACTCACTAAATAGCCAACTGCTAATGGATTGACCTCAATAAATAAGTTAGGATGGCAGTATTAAATCCTTTGGGAACTCAGCGATTAAGCCACTATATTAAGTTTACTCCAGCAAAGTACTTCATCCAAATCCTATGCGTAAAAAGCATTTTCCCAGTTTTTGATTAAGACTTCCAGAAGATTTTCTTGAATTCTGAGAGGTTCCAACAGCTCATTTTTCCTTGCAAATCTGGGTCACCCAACCCACAGTACTTTATTGAAGTGTAGGATGTAGAGTGCTTTCTAGACTTCAGTAAGTAACTTTTCCAGCAGTAAACTTTAATATGCTTTAGAGCAATAGCTTAACAAAATTTGACAACAGCCGAGCTTCATAACAATCTTTTTTCTCTTGTGATGGTTTCACCTGCAGGCAAGACCATGTGATCCTGCACTCAGTCCCACCTACCTGGTGAGATCGGAAGGGAATCACATCAAAGGGTTCATGCATTCAAATGAGGACAGGGATACCTCACTCACCAGTTATGGTCATGGCCAAAACAGACTCAACCTGGGGAAGAAAAAAAATCAATTTAATTCATTACCAATTGTCCGAGTAGGATAGTGAGACATAACAATCACATCTTACAACACCTTCCCTCCTGATTTCTCTACCTTCTCCCCCACAGCAGCACAGAGGTCAGGGAATGGGGGTTTCAGTCAGTTCACCATTGCTACTCTTTCCAACACAAGACCACTCCCACAGGCTGCAAGAGTCCAGGAACAATGCTGACTTCCCATGGAGTCACAGACTTCTTTGGGTGCAGCTCCCAGCATGGGGGTGTCCACAGTCTGCATACAGGTCTCTGGTCCAGCTTACCTCCTCCACCCAATCTGGGGACCCTCCTCTCTGCCAGCTCTAGGGGTCTTCTTGCTCATAAAATGAGCATTCAAAGTCGGGCACAGCTTTCTGCTCCAGCATGGAGTCCTCCATAGAAAATACGTGGTTATCTGCTCCACCGTTGAACTTCCGTGGGCTGCAGGTGACCTCATTTACTTTCTCCTACTCCATGCATGTTGAACGTCATGTCTGAGGGTCTCTGTCCTCCCCCTCCTTCTCCTTCCTTATCACAACGATGCTGTTTTCTTCCTTTAGGCCAACGGTCATCTTTCATTCAGGTCAATGGCCTCTCTTCCAGGTTCTCTCCTTTTTCTTTTCAAAAGAGTCTTGCCCCTCATAAATATTGATTTGAAGAGGTGTTTCTCTATTGCTAATTGTCTCAGTCTGCACTGGAGGCTGTTCTGCCTTGGAGCCAAGGGAGCTTTGCAAAGCTTCTCACAGGGGCCATCAATGTAGTCCCCTTCCCCACTACCAGAATAGCCCCTCCAAACCCAGCACATCTCCTTATATAGATTTTATATTAGAAGTCATGTAACTACATACTTACACTGTTGTTAAATCTACCTTTATCAGTCTAATAGGTAGACTGATAGAAAGTTTTTCTATCTAAATTGCATGCAGACATACAACACCGTTGGACTGGTTGGGGATAGAATTCTTTAAACATTATATAAGTATTATTAATAGAATAATGTGACAAATGTTCTAATTAATTTTAGATTTTGGTTTCTGATATCATCGTTAATGGTTTTGACCCATATTCTGCATCTAGAATAAGTGATACAATACCAGAATAGCTTGTATCAGGAACTGGCCTAACTCAGAACTATGGTATATCTACAAACATAACAGAGACATGCAGCAGTTTCCAGAGACCATTAATCTACTTATGACTGATTCATCTTGGATACTGAAAGCAGAGAGAAATATACCTTGCATTTGTGTAAGATTAGTTTGTAACAATGGAGTATCAGCTTACAGATAAAAAGATTAAAAAAAAAAAAAAAAAAAAGAATTCTTAATTGTAAGAATAAGAAAATATTATCCAAAAAGGCAAATACATCTCCGTCATTAGTGGTCCTTAAAAATACATTGGACAAACATGTCTAAGGAATGACTTGGAAGACTCCAAACCTCTGAACACTGACAGGAGGCAGGGTGAAGAAGCTCTGTCACCTACAGGAATTTTTGTCAAGCTAGTCAAAACCATCAAAGATGTCATTCAGCAATGTTCACAAGGTGTAGAGCACAGTAAGAACAGAGCTTCTCCCATTTTGGGATGAAGTGGGAGTTCCTCTGTCAGATCTGTCACAGATTTAGTTAATATGAAATTCTTATTCTGTTAAGATATCAGCAAGTTGAAAAGTGTTGTTAATATATGTATTTCACTTCATATAGTGCTCTAATTAATTAGGTTTTATTTTTCTGTTGTACTGTAAAAAATAAATCTGTTTAGGATGTTTCATGTGTTAATGTTGGGAACCAAGACTGTATTTTTTAATTATTCAAAAAGCTACAACAGATTCAGGCCAGAGCTGTGCATCTCTTGGACTCTAGCAAAACCTGGAATAAGCCCAATCAAGTGGGCAAAACTAGCATTTACAAATGGTGATGGTTCACCCTACATTTAACTTATTTTTCCTATTTATTTTAATGTGACAGATAGCAAAGAAGACTTAACTGTGGTTTTTATAACAGCTTTTCTGTTATTTCAGACTTCCTGTGCTTGGATAACGGTTTATTCCAGACCAGTCCAGCTTCCTTTGCTTGATCCTGCAGCAAAGTCATAATAATCCTATTGGTAACATTACAGGCTGTTGCTATGGAAATTAATGTATTATCTCAGAAAAATGACAGATGGGTTGAAGAGGGAACAAGCCCATACTTAAACACTGATCCTTACATGACTAGCTAATCCCTAAACGGATGTCACTTAGGGACTAGCTAATTTCAAAGACTTTAGTGAAACCATATGAGTAACCAGAACTGCAGAGGACAGAGGATATGTTAAGTATTTTGCTTAGAAAGAGTTACATTCTCTCTGCTCCATTTCCACTTGTGGCCCACATTGCTGTTTTCTCTATATGTACCAGACAACCTGCAATAGGTCAGGAACCACCATTAGGTAGCAGGAGTTCAGCAATATTGTGTGCATACCTTCATAATAGCTTCCCTTCATCTCCCACCCTGTATGAGTTATGTCATTAAAGAGAGAAGTGATTTCCAGGACAATACAATACTACAGTAAAGTAGCTATCATTTGCTGATACACTTCAGATTAAAAAACAGAAAATAAATAAAGGTGATGTGTATTACTTTGCCATCACACAAAGGGATACTTTGCATATTTTCAGTCTTTAACTGTTGGAGTTTATTCTTACTCCTACATTTAGAAAAAAAACATTAGACACTTTTGCTCATGGCAGCATAAATCAGGCTAAATTATGGAGAATGCAGCGTATAGCAAGTGCAATTTACTCAAGAAGGCCAAAGTAGGAGTGTGAGTTAGAAACTCCTCTAGGATGCAAGTGCCAAAAAGGAAATGGATCAGGGAAGTAAAATGAGGATACAGTGTGTTGGACTTCTAAAGGAGAAAAAAACCACTGTGGTATAGAAATATTGTTTAAGACTGAAAAGTGATTGTTGATTTTCATTCAATACAGAAAACCTTTTTCTTTCTGAGAAAACAGAAGGAAGAATACAACAGATTATTTTTTTCCCTGTTAAGCAATACTATATTTGACCTTTTTGATTATTTTGTCTTCAGAATCATTTGACTGCTTTTTATAAATCATATAACAACATATTCTTCTTTGGTGGTGTTTCTTGGCTATGAATAATGATGTTGCAAAGACTGCCAAAACCATATTATTGATAAATGCTTAGGGAAAAAAAGAGCACCTGGCTGTGCTGCTGGCAAAATGCCGTGAATTAAAAGTATCTTCTTACAATGCTTTGACTAGTAGTGAGAATCACCACATATGAAAATATATAAAAGGAATCTGAGTCACATAAATAAATAATACATTATTATTTCAAGATTTAATAAAAATATATGTCAGAACAGGAACTTGATTTAAAATCTCCAGAACTGAAAGCAAATGACCTAAAATACGTCATAATTTTATTCCCCAAAATTCTGCAAGGGTAAGCTATTATTTGAATTATTTGAGGGAAAAATTGCTACTGCTATGAAAATTGGATGTATCTTTTGCAGATTATAGCAATAACACCTTCACTGACCCACGCTTTGACCTAAAATTCAATGAAACAAACAAGCAAAAAACCCCACCATCCATACTCCAGAGAAAAGCTGTGCAGTAATAACAAGCAGGATTAGAAAACATGGGTTGATGAGTCATGCCAGACATCAGTTGTGTAACCACACAAATCATGTTCTTCGGTAATTTGTATTTTATTTTTTTATTTTTACGTAAAGTTAATCAGGTGGCTATAGGAGACATTAAATTCTACAGTTATATTTAAGCATCTGCTAGGGACACAAGTGAATATAAGAGAATGAGTCCCAATGGACTACTGTTGTTCCTGTTAGGTGAATGTCACAGATAGGTCAGAGTCATTAGGACAGATAATAATGTTGTAATTGAGTAAAAAGCAAAGCTGATGTCCAAAGAACAGTGTAATGGGGAAGGAAGTATAAAGTGGATATGGCTTGTCTTTGATGATCCCTCTAAGAATAGAGAATTTCTGTGATTTACTTCTTATATAAAGGTTGAAGGATTGTTATGCGGGTCAAGGATAACATTAGTAATAATACTTTGATCGGATTTGTAACTTCTCTTTCAAAATAAATTGTAATATTTGGTCAGGACAAGGCAGTTATAATGATCAAATACCTGTGATATCATTAGAAGTTGATTATATACTCTTCTTCCAGGAAGCTGACATGCAGGTCATTTGAATATAAGATAATATTTTCGATAACCTAACTTCTAAGATAAAGAGCATCAGCAGATGTGTTGACAGAAGGAAATAAAGAGAGGCAGAAGGATTTTAGTGTCACAAGTATTTATTATGCAAAAGGTAGAGTGGAGTCTTCTGCAAGTCATACTTTAAAGCTGCCCTGTATTTCTGAACAGCATTGCCTGGATACCTTTGAAACTGTGATAACAATGCAGAAGAGCTTTCATACCTTAAGTATACTTACAGGATACCACAGGAATACTGCAAATTTTCTAAACTGAAGTTACACATCACAAACAAATAGACAGCAAACAAAAAGTGTTAAAATATTTGATTCAACCATTTATGTTGATTCTCGGTGCATTCTCAATGCATCTATATTTAAAATGTTTAATTTTTAAGTCAAATATTCTATAATTATGTTTGCAGTGTGATACTTTGAGTCCTTAAGGATGATTCATATTAATTCATGGAAGTTTAGGTACAGAAAAACTACGTTACTTTTTCATATTGGGTTCACTGCAGAAGAGCTTAAGATCTTCATTTCTTATCCTTCTTTGTGAGAACTTTGATAAAGTGTCTTACATTGAAGTGCCAGTAGAATAGGTTTCAGGCCAAAGCCTTGAAATTAACAGAAACATAACAGAAAAAAAAAATATATAGAGAGAAACAAAGTGCTATTAATCCCAAAACTCTAAAAGAGGTCAAATATGGAATTATCAGATTACTGCTTGTCATACATAATCCATTATTTGAAGATGACTAGATTGCATGAGATAATAGAAAGGACTACAAACCAGCAGCACTGATTCCCGTACTGAACAAGTTGTTAGAAACCATCTAAGAACAGACCTATGTACATTGGTAAGTGACACCCTGGGAAAGACTCGACACAACTTTCACTGAAGGAAGTTAAGAATCAAAATCTGTTCAAGTTCTTTGACAACATCTTTTGGATAAGATTGACTGGGATGATATAGACTGCTTGGATTTCCAATAAACTTTTGTAAGTTACCTTAACAAAGGTTCATAAAGAAACTAAATCATCATTGAAAGAGGGGAGTAGATAGATAGATTCACAACACAAAAATTTCAGGAAGAAATAGAAAAAGAACCGGAAATCAAAGTTGCAAAGTAAGTTTTTTACAATGGAGATTTCCCACATTGCTTTTCAGGCATTTGTGCTGTGCACAATACTATTCAGGCTACTCTCAAGTAATGTGCAAAATGAGATGTAGAGAGATGACAACAGCCTGCTGACAATATAAAATTAGAACTGACTAAAAGAGCCTCAGAGGCATCATACAGTTGTGAATGACCAGGTGACAAAAGTGGCAGATGACACCCAGCATTGATAAAAGGAAAGTAATGCAGACAAGGGGAAAACAATCACCATTGCACATATAGAGCAATAAGCTCTAAATAACTATTAACATTCAAGAAAGAGGGCTTAGTGTCATTATGGATGGTTTATGAAAATATCAGCTCACTGTTCAAAAGTAGTCAAAAAATTCAAGTAAAATGTTGCAGATTATTAGAAAAAAACACCAACATATTTGGTTATGTCATCATTTCAATTTCTGTTGGGTCTATTTCTTGGATATTGACAATACCTTTATCCACCTCCCTCTCAAAATCATGTAGAGGATTTAGAAATGGTGCAGAGCGACAGAACAGATCAGATGTATAGGGAGTTTCTACTTGACAAAAATTAAATATTCCTTGGTCTTTAATTTAGCTAAACTATGAGAAATAGATGATACGATATATGAAGCATACAGAAAGTTAGAAATGTCTTGCAGAAAATGAATAGGCATTCTATTCTCCATTTTGCCTAAGAGTTTGTTGTACAGCTGATGTAAAATTTGCAAAAGCGCATATACGGAACGCTTTTCCACGTATGTGTAATCAAACTATGGAATTAATTGATACAGGAAGTAAATATGAAGAGTTCAAAAATGATTAAGTAAATTAATTGAAGAAATACTCACATATTAAATACGGTGCTGTAGATGCAGCCTCAGGAGTGGGAAGTCTCAGAACCACCGTCAACCAGATAATAGATCCAAGGGGAAAGCATTCACTGCTTCCCATAATCTTTTTCTAATCATATGTCACAAGCCACAGAGAGAGACAGGAGACATTTACCCTGGCTTTGTATGACTGTTTTTACAAGCTGTGGAAAGGGTTAGCTAGGGAGGCATAAAAGTCCTGATCTCAAATACATAGAAGTCAACAGCTGGAATCCCATCAGTGCCAGTGGCTTTGGCCCAGACCTACACCTTCCTCTCTACCCTTACATTGCCATCTCCTGTCTGGAGGCAGAGGAGGAGTAGCAACCTGGTTCATCATTAAGTTACACTGAAAACTTCAAAAGAGACTTAAGATGCTCATGGACCTTCCACAGGTCATTTGTACTGGCATGAATTTCAGTTAACAGGACAAGTCTACTTGCCAGCAGCGCTTGGCACACATGGGATGTAACATCAAGGAGCGTGACCTTCAGAAGACAGGCTACCAAAACAGCTTTCTTCCATGCACTTCCTAAGCTTTATGCTTTTTCAGCAGCTGTGAAGAGAGGATAAGTTAAAGCAGGCTTCAATATTTAAAGTTTAACAGCATGGGGCAGATTATTTTCTCTGTCTGATCATTTTCCAGCTGACATTCCTCAGTTTTGGTCTTTGTGCCTACTTCATCTAAGTTATTTGCTTTACAGGTGTATCAGACAGGCATTATGCATATTTGGTTCAAACAAACTGAAGAGAACAGCTTTGTAAGCCTTTGCTTCTGTACTTACACACAGCGTAATAGACATCCAGAGCTATCATAAGAAAAATGATACTACATTTTGAAAGAGAGGTTGTTTGTTTCATTTTACCTCCATCTGCTTTAAAAATGTCTTATAAACATCTTGCCATAATATCTGACTGCTAATAAATACAAATTAATCTTTGCTACAAAGACCAATGTGAAGAGCTCCTCTGCTCTTAAACATTTTTTATAAGAGCACACTATTTTTGTGGTTTTTTTATAGGTTAATCATTACTTACAACTCTAAACTTTTACCAACAAACTGCAAAGCTGAAAGTTTCCTTCTCAAGATCACTGGAATTTGATAAAGATAGAAGTGCTATAGCTTTAAGATAAACATCAACTGTTTCATAATTTAGAAATAAAAATCTAAGTTTTCCCCCTACACACTCTGTAAACAGCTCTCCGTTTCTAAACCCATTAGAACATTAATCTCTTTTTATGGGACTGAGCATTACTGAGCACTGTGCAGCTATGCCTTGGAGCAAAAGCAGTGCCCTGTGTTGTTTCCTATACCACCAAATGGAGCTCTCCTACAAACAAACAGGCAAGGACTGACAGCTACTTTTTGAAAAGAATATAAGACTTCACAAGGGATTTTGCATAAAACCTTGAAATATCCAACTCTTTTCCTTCTTAGAGGGTCAAAAGCTGGATTATGCTGAGGCTTTTTATGCTGACATTTGTTTAGGGAAATCTTTCTTCTGCTTGGACCCTTGTCCAAGGTTTTGGGCTTTACTAGGCAGAACAGAGGCAAGGCTGTTCAGCCCACATACTCTGAGCATTACATCTCCTCCAGCCATACATCTCCCCCAGCCACACTCAAAGAGAACTGGAAAGCACATGAATATAGAAATATCAGGGTTTGCAGTTAGCAGATGCAGAGCTGAGCCTGGACATCACAGCTCCAAGAGCACATTCTCCCCCCCACATTCACTGCCATACCTGTGTCTGCTCCTGTATGGCTCAGGCATGGTCCCCAGCCCCAGATGATTTGGGCTTTCCATCACTTACTCACAAGCAGCCACGCTGCTCTGCATTTTCCTTTTCCTCCTCCACTCACCCCCTCTGTACGCTGCGGTCTCCTCTTTCTTTTTGATGATTAGGAATATGGTAACCCTGGTAGAACTCACTTTTATGATCCTTTTCCTTAAAAAAAAAAATAAAGTCCGTTATCTTGTCAGAGATGATTGTGAGGTCTCCATTTACGCGTTAGTAAAACTTCAAACAAATGTTTTATGAGAAATTTCTGACAAAGTCAATGCAGACAGTTTTTCTAAATATCTTTTCTTTGGAAAAAATAAAAATAGCATCAAAATGAAATGCATAAAAGCATTCGTGTTTTTCTGGGTGGTTTGCATAATAAAGCTCACTTCAGAAAAAAAAGGTTAACATCCTTTAATTTCCTTTAAGCCCAGAAATATTTGAGTTTAAATCCTTTATAAACAGCAGTTTAGTAGGAAATCTAAAAAGTGTAATTTTAATTACAGAACAATTAACAACCATAATGATTAATAAAAAGTGGTTTTGTTTTGTGGGAACTGTTGTTGGGGTTTTTTATTTGCCAGATATATGTTTGCTTTCCATTTGAAAAGGAACAGCTTTTTTTTGGTTTTAAATCTCTTTTCTGAGACTAAGGAGAGCTATTTAGTTTTCTTTTTTTTATTTGCATCAGAATAGTTGTGTCACTGCCCACTCCCTCAGCTGAAATACCCCAAAGATTTTCAATTTAATCTCTTAGGCATGCAGGGAGGGATTCCAACTGTCTTCTTTCCCCAGTCCCCATATTTCTTTCTCTTTCCCCTTGCATTTCAGTGTTACTTATCTGCAAAAGTAGCCTCTGTGGTTTAGTTTTTTGAGGTTAGAGCTCTTTCCATGCTGCTAAAAGCAAGTCCAGAAAGATTTAAAAGTATCACCAATTCCTTCAACACCTGTGGATTCAAACAACCTGCATGAGGCAGAGTGTCAAAAAGGGGTTTTGAAATGCTTCCTACTTTGGAAAATGCAGGTATATCTTCAGGTATTATGAGCACAGATAATTTCATTCAATTTTTGTTCATGTGCAATAACTGCAAAAAGGTGTTCCTTCTGCAACACGGTATTTGCATTTATTAACTACTAATTTCTTCAAAAGAAGCATAATCAGCAGGTCCAGGCAGGTGATTCCCCCCCTCTACTCTGCTCTCGTAAGGCCCCACCTGGTGTACTGTGTCCAGTTCTGGGGCACCCAACATAAGACATGGATCTACTGAAGTGAGTCCAGAGGAGGGCCAGGAGGATCCAAGGGCTGGAGCACCTCTCCTATGAGGACAGGCTGAGAGAGTTGGGGCTGTTCATCCTGGAGAAGAGAAGGCTCCAAGGAGACCTTATAGAGGCCTTCCAGTTCCTGAAGGTGCCTACAGGAAGGCTGGGGAGGGACTTTTTACAAGGGCAAGTAGTGATAGAACAAGAGGTAATGGCTTTGAACTGGAAGAGGGTAGGTTTAGATTAGATATTAGGAAGAAATTCTTTGCTGTGAGGGTGGTGAGACCCTGGAACAGGTTGCCCAGAGAAGCTGTGGATGCCTCCTCCCTGGAACCATTCAAAGCCAGGTTGGGTGAGGCTTTGAGTAACCTGGTCTAGTGGGGGGTGTCCCTGCTCATGGCAGGGGGTTTGGAACTAGATGGTCTTTTAAGGTGCCTTCCAACCTATGCCACTCTATGATTCAATGATTCTATGATTTTTTCCCATAAATCATACATTAAATCTTCACTCAAACATTAAGTTTAATTAGTTATAGTGTTTGTGTCCGTTCATTATTATTTTTTTTTAAATATCTCTGCATCTGTTTCTCTAGGCAAGCAAGCTAGTTATGAGCTGGAAATTAATATTATGCATTCTACTTTATATATTTGTTAGAAAGCTAATTCCTCAACTTGTCTTGACTTAGTGAAATTGATATTTTATTCAAATGCTTAAATATCACCATGATACTACTACTCCTGGTTTGGTAAAGCCAGTTATGTTGATTGTGCCAAGTGATTTTGTCAGGAAATATTTTGAAAAGCTGAAACTATATCATCAACAAAATTATTTATGCAGAAATTATTTTACAGAAAGGTAAAATGATTATCAAGTATATTATTTCAGTCAAGTCAGACTTGATTATAAGACTAAAATCCTGGGCTTTTCTCATTAGAACAGTACACTGCATCTCTTTTATACACACCAGTTCTGGTCGTTTTCTTTTTTTTTTTTTTTAACACATTTTGTCTCTTCAAGCAAAATCTTTAACATTTCCTTTTTTAAACACCATCCTCCATATAATCTTCCTTCCTTTTTCCACTTGAGGTTTCAGTTTCACCATTCAGTGTCTCTTAAATCTGTCTTAGAATTTTAAAGCAATGTGCAAAAAGCATAAACTGTTTTACACAGTAGAAAAAAAAGTCATTCCACCTTTGCTGTAGAGATACATTATTCTGGTTTTATTCAAGACATTTCAAAACTCAAAAATGTAAGGGCACAACTTACAAACTGTCAGTTACTGTTGAGTTCTTGAGGCACATGGTCAGCTTGACTTGAGAACTACACTTTTTTCATGAAGTTAAAAAGTATAAGCTTTATTGACCATCACTGAGACAGACACAAGCTTTTGTAACTTTAATGTCCATTTTCATTAATTCAGACTGTGTGTATTCAGTACTATCAGGCACTAACCAAAGGTCAGACACAGTTACTGTTCCATCATAACATATAGCTCAATGTGATACATCATAGAATAAAAGTAAAATCTACTGATCTCTATGCTCTTGTGTGGTGGTTTGACCCTGACTAGAGGCCAGATGCCCACCA
>NW_010333956.1:0-13383 GCF_000700745.2 Antrostomus carolinensis
AGGCCTTGAAGTCTCTCTTCATTCTCCTCAGCATACGGGACGCAGCTTCCTCCCCACCTATCTGGAAGATCAGTAGTGGGTAACAGTCTGATGACTGCACCAAGTTGGGGAGTTTCCTAGTGATATCCCTGATTCGGGCTCCAGGAAGACTACAGACTTACCTATGATGAGGGTCAACTCGACATACCAGGCATATTTTAATGCAGATTCAAACAGAAATGCTGGCTCAAAAATTCCCCAGAGTCAGTCCCTGCTTTCACCAGTATGTGATCCAGGAAAGTCTTTCATGATAGTAAAAGTGACAGGAGGAGCTTATTCCTTGTCCCACTTGCTCTGTACACATGGCTCCCAGGCAAGCACAACACTTTTACTTTTTTTGTAGCTGAAATTACCCCAGTTGTCAAAGCATCACATGCAGCAGCATATAGACAGCAGCAAGTCATTGCCTAATTTTGTCCTTGTCTTTTTATAGTTTATATAGCCTGATAGTCACCAGCTCTTTAAAATGCATTTTCCTAAGTGTGTTTTCACAAATGTTGAAGAGAGCCTGCAGATTTACCATCATTGCTCATTTTTTCCTAATGCTTGCCCCAAGAAACCAAATAAAGTGTGGCAATGCAGAGCAGGCAGTGTATAGTCTGATAGATTTTTAATACATATTTATATCTCAAACTCAACAGTGAAACTTGGAAAAATCAAAACCAAAACCAAAACCAAAACCAAAGTGATGGTCCTTTCCACAGAACAATAATCCATCTGTCCTTGCTGGAGTGAATAAAACTCCTCCACTCAGAGGATCTTACCGATTTGCATCATCCTTCTACATATGCAAGAGGCATATGAGATTTGTCTTCACTTCAGGTCCATGTTTACTTTATTTTGTACCTAGGCTAAGTTAACCACCTAAATTTCATTCACAGTAAGTGAAGAGAGAGAGTGAAGAGATATTTCTAGAGGTTACTCAAGGCCCCTGATGTCACATAGCTAAAGTTAGAGGACACCAACTGTGCTCTTATTTTTTTTTTTCCTAAAATTACACGGACATCAGCATTCATTCCCTCTCTCCCTTTAGAAAGCACCAGTTCATGTCCTGTGGTTTGACAAGAATTTCTATTCAATCTCCTTATAGTTCACAGATCTTTATTTTCTCAAACAACTTTATTTTCATAAAGTAAGCTTATTGACTATGCACCTACCCCTCTTTCCATGGACACAGAAAGACAGATCTATAATTCTATATCTCCTTCAGATACATCTTATCCCAAAAAGTTACAGTCACTCTCTCTCTCTCTCAGCCTTTCATCTGCCTCCAGGTTGCCATTATTGCATCTGCTCTTCTTGAGTTTCTTCGCTTTCCCCTGCTTCTTCTGCCACTTCTGTAGACACACTGATACATACAGAGTAAAATAAAACAAAATATAAATTACCTTTATATTCAATGTCAAGTCCCTAGAGGAATCTGTTAAATCAGCTGCCTGAGGCCCTGCTTAAATCTGCATGAAGCTAAGCTTCCCATTTTTACAGCTCTTGCTAAACAATGATGCATTTAATGGTCCCATCATTTGTCCTGGAAGTAATTTGTCACATCCAGCAGCTTCAGTTAAGTGGTTTAAAAGATTGCCCTTCAGTAAAATGTTGTTTCTTTGTTTTGTTTTGTTTTGTTTTTTTTAAAAAAAAAAACTGTCTGAACAAAAAGAAAGATATAGAGGGATTCAAAAAGTTGTAGTGAGTATATGTTACTTTTTAACTTGGCATGCGAACAGAGGATGCTATGGTCAGTATCATACACATTTGGTTCAGCTAAGAATCACAACGTCCTGAAATTGTATTATTTTAATGATTGGCACAGCAGTCATCAAATATGACAATAAATTACAGATACTGGTGGATTAAAAATCTCATTGCTAAAGCAAAGTCACAGAAAGATCTGTATTTTCTGTAAGACCTCCTGTTTGCTTAAAGCCCAAAACTGAGGTTTAGAAAAAGAAAGCAAGTCTATTGTTTGTCGCACAAGTCATGCCTAGCGCTAAGTTAGATGCCCTGGTATACCCTGGCCAGCTGCTGTCCCTCCAGAGAGGTATGGATTTGATGTAGATCCTCTATCCCCTTGGCCAGTCCCAGCCAGACATCTCAGACACATTTGGCCGCTGGGGTAACACAAATTCCTCTGATGAAACATCTGATTCATGGCTTTTCAGTCATACATCTTTTTATTTCTTTTCTATATGTGCAATTTCCATTTTATAACACACATTGACTTCAGCCTTCTATTGCACTGCTTGACATGAAGCACCTCCATTGTGTCCTTATACCCTGCACCTATGTTGAAGGGACCATAGGGCACAATTCTGCTCATGGTGCAGAATTGGGCCTGTAGCAGTGTCTGCTTACAAAAATGTTTGCACAAGGTCCTCATTTGTGAGATCTATAGTCAGAAATGGTAATTAGGCAGCAGCAAGAGGACTGTATACAAAGAGTGAACTTAGTCAACAAGGCTCCCAATGTTCCTAGGAACCTATCTTCCCCTAGAAAAATCTAGGGGATGACAGTTCTCCCATCAAAGCACATGCCTCTAATCTGTCTATTATCCAGTCAGCCTTCCATAAATATTCCCAAGTTATGTTTGTCCTCTGCTCTGTGCTGTCCACTTGCTACTGAATCAAGTCAAACAGCTAAGCTCTTCTGTTTTTTCCTCTAAGCTTCTTTAATAGATGCTTTTATTTTAACTGCAGGTCTGTTGTTTTATAAGCAATGTTGTTCTTGTTTCTCTGTTACACTGCTATGTAAGTGTCACCAGAGCTCATTGTTCTCAGCGCAGTAGAAAAACAAATGCAGACAGCCGGGAACTTCAGGAAACCAGGGAGATAGTGCTGGTCACCATAACAGATGCTAGTCTTGGCACATAAGGAACTTCATAGTCACCAAGGTTTTAAAAATGTCAAAGCAAAGGAAAGAATGTTAGGGAGTGATTTGCAGAAGAGCAGCGGGGGTCAGTAGAAGGGTGTTATCAGTAAGAAATTTTTCCCCAGACATGAGGAACAGAACAGTAGAAAGCACAAAAATGATCATTTGGAAATTGGTCAATATGGGGAGGACAGCTGGCATTGTGGGCAGGGTATAGGCTGTGGTGAACTTCTTGGACTCAAAAAGAAGACAGGCAATTCAGATTTGACTTGATAGAGGACTGAGGAGCAGCACAGGGCAGAGAAAGAAAAGTTGCACAATCACTGTAGACCCTCTGTGCAACCCATGGCTACTGTTGGTACCAAAGGTATTGTCTAGGAGGTCTCATTTTGCATATACGCTGTCCCGACTCACGTAGCTACACTGACTGAAGCCTGCAGCGAGGACATGCCTTAGAGAACAGATGAGGCAGGCAGTTTCCTGGAGAACTCTGTTGAAAGGATAAACAGATTTCATGTTAAAACCCCACTGCTGACATGTTCTGGTACAGGTTAGCATGGTTATAAACTGCTTTGGCAGCTCAATTGTAGGCTGCACATTGTGATAAATATTCTCTTGCACAACTTTCCACACTAGCTTGGTGTTCACTGCTGAGACGTTTGACTGCAAGAGAAACATAGCAGTAACCTATAGAAATACCGTATGAAACCAGAGTGAATCCAACGCTGTGGTGGGTCAGGTGGGGAGCCACAAGCTAACACAGCACCTCAGAGCCAGTGGTCCTTTCCAGCTTTCAAACCACAGGATTTATGTTTAGGTTGTCTAAAAGTATTTTTCCAAAATATTTAACCATAAGGTAGCCCTGAGGTTTCAAAAACTTTTAAAACTCTTGGGAAAAGCACTTCCCCTCTTTGGATATTTCGACTTAGAGTAGATAAATATTTACCTATCAGGCTTTTTAATCTAATACCTTAAGGCCAGTTTTGAGAGAGTCATATATAATTGATAGTTCTTAATGCTATTAATAAACTTAATTCAACATGCAATGCCCTGGATATTCTTTAGCTCATGGTATGACTTAACAGTTATCTACAACATCTAGTTACTTCTGGTCCCATCAGTTTTTACCCATAAAACATACAAATGAATTTTCACTAGAAATTATTCCATTCTTGAGCTAGGAGTGATTCACTTTCAACTGAGACTGTCCCTTACTAGCTGTACTTTTCAGCATTCAGTCATGTAAGTTGAAAGAACAACACCTTAAAATATCAAAATCTCAAATGTTAGATCTTCTGAAGTTACAAGTCTGGCACAAAATTTTTGTTTCACTGGCAAGGTAGCAAAGAGAAATGCTCCATGCTTTTCCTTGATCTGGTAATAATAATAATAATACAGCGGTGGGCTCTTTGCTGCATGACAAAAAAGATCACCTTTGTAACATGGCTTTGAAATTGACTGGAGGAGACAAAGAAGCAGAAGAAGTTGGTTAGGCTTTTCTTGGAATAAAAGAGTTATTAGGTAGGTAATAGACTCTGTAAGGAACCATGCAAACCACAATGAAACCAGTTAGGAGAATATTCCAAAGTACCGTTATAAAGTTAGTAGCTGCTCTTCAGGGGTATAACAGATAAGGTTCGTGATCTGAATGTGAGCGTCTGAAGCATGTTCACAAAACCCAACTAAATACAACCTAATATAACTAAAAAATCAATTTTAGAATCAAGGGTGTAACTATGATTTTTTAAAATAAGACTTTCTTCACAACACAGACCACAGAAGTACATTTATTTTTTTCTGCATCAGGACAACAAATTCTGAGACAAAGCTACAAATATGTTTTCGGAAAGGCAATCAATCTTGCTGAAGAGACTTCTAGTGGGAAAATGTGACACATGCATTGATGTTCTGACAGCTCATATGCTTAGAGGTCTTGTACTTCTCTGTCAACAAGTAGGCATACAAATTCTACTAAAGAGACGAATAAATTTTAACATGCAATATCTTAAAGGAAAATTAGAAGAGTTAAAATAGATTTTGAAGAGCACAATGGCAAGTAGGAACATCAAAAAAAATGATGCAAATCTGCTGGATGCAGAATGATGGAGGAATCTGTTGGTCTGTGGGTTAATGAGAGGTCTCAGGGAATATTTTGAGAGGGCAGATGATTTTCTATCAGAGACATATCCCCACTGGGTTTACTCCTCCTCTTTCATATGTTCCTCAGTGGGATTAGTGCATTGCCAAAAACTCTGAAGGAGTAAAAGTATTCAAGAGAGACTTAAAATACCTACATTGGCCACTAAATGTAGTTACCATCAGTCTTAAAGGAAGGCATATGGTGTTTACAAAGTGATTCAAAGCACAAATAACACCAGCAGAGAAAGGAGAAGACTCTAAAAAGGCATACAGGAAAGTAACATTGGGTACTAGGCAGCATTTGGCACAGTCCTGTCTGAGTGACCACCCTTTGTGGGCACTTCATCCTTTTCACCAGGTGGCACTGCCCATTGGAGATCTCTTCTGAAGGTAAACCTGACCTGAGCAGGCTGGCTGTCCTGAGGTTAGGCCTGCCTTTGTCTTTCGAAAGAAATGCCCTAAAGGCCTGAGCTTTCTCACTGGAATTTAGAAAACAAGAATTAATTCCCCCTTCTAAGAAAGACAGTTTGGAAGTGCTTATGTCAGAAAAAAGATCCTAATAAGATGTCTGATGAAAATATTTAAGATGTTGAGCAACATAAAAACTTAATCAGGACTTCCATTCTCCTTGTCTGAAAATGCAAGAGCACTGAAAGGCAACATATTCGAACCCATTTAAAAGAATATATTTTCACATTTCTTTAACTCAATTTTTGTGACTCTTTGCCATACTGAGAGGGGGGGTGGAAAAGGCATTTACAGAGATAATACAATATCAGAGTTTCGGTAATTAATGTTAAGTAATTTTCAAAGAAACACTAAATCTGTGAACATTATTTCACATTCACATAGGGAAACCTCTCTTCCTCCCTGTGAGGATCACACTCACTCCTCTCAGAGATACGGTATGTGTGAATCATACCATATGAGTCTGCATGAATGCCCTTCATTCTGCACCAGGAAAACAATACCTTTATTTCCTTGTCAGGCACTGTGACATTTTTTCTTGATCTGGGGACGTTTTTCCTTTTACCTGCTCCTGGACATGGAAAGCAACTGCAAAGTTTCTCTGGAAGCTGGCTGGCTCATCCAGAGGCCTCATTTAATTTTCTCTGTTCTTCTCAGCTCCACAATGAGAAAGATCCATGTCTGCCAGTGTTCTCAAGGAGCTTGTGACAGTAGGTTGGGTAAAAATTTGGCTGCATTGTCAAGATGCTTCTTACAGCCTTTGCTGGTTCACGTTTCATAATCATGGCACAAGACAGTCTTCAAAGACACACAGATCTGCAAACTCAAACCCAATCTCTGTGCAGCTTTCATCACAAGGAAAGCCTCAGCTCCAACAGCACAAGCCCTTGGATTTCTAATTTTGTTCATGAGTTGCTAGCAGCTTCAGAACTGGGCTAAAATCATTTATGTCCACAGAGAATAGCCCCACAATAGCAGTAGCAGTGTTTGGAAAAGCAGTGCTGCAATATTGCTAATACTTGAAAAAGCATGCTAGAGCAGACAAAACCTGTGGATCCATAAAAGACAGAGTTTATAGTGATTAAGATTATATATAATCTGTATATTTATATACAGATTAAGTCTGGTATAAGTTATGACTTTTATCACTCATGCATTTTCTTCACTCTACTTTTTCACTACCATTTATAGGAACTGTGAATGTTATGACTCAAATACTTGTCAAATATTTTTATTGCAGTAGGTTTAAAATTTGTTAATATTGATATAATGACAGAAACATTTCTATTTACAATATGAATCTCAGTATCTGCAAAAATGTGAGCAATGTAGTGTTCTAAATAAACATATCTTGTAATTCTTTAAATTACAATATATTAGTGTTTCTTCAGGCATAATAAAATGAAATAAGTAAGGAATATATTAATATTATTACTATGAGTAAGAAAAGAAAGTATCAATTATAAAACATGCTATAGTTCTTTGAGCTCCACTTTAATCACCTGCATTCAAAGTACAGAATCTGGAAACCCGTCTGGTCCTTAAGATAGGTCATGACTACATGCTATATTTTTGCCAGTAAATGACTTTAAGAGCTTAAATTTCTTCAAGTAGTTATGTCCAGAGTAACC
Source organism: Antrostomus carolinensis (assembly GCF_000700745.2). NCBI lineage: Eukaryota > Metazoa > Chordata > Aves > Caprimulgiformes > Caprimulgidae > Antrostomus > Antrostomus carolinensis. Next base: position 7,143 of record NW_010333956.1, read on the forward strand.
CATTAGCTAGAACAGGAAACTTTCCCCATGCTTCAGGGCTGTGAACTACACAGTGCAGAAGGACCTCTAAAAGTTAAAGGCTGTGGTCATGATCTCACATCCTTGTCCATCTAGCTCTGGATATTTTATTCCAGTTGAAATTGCACAATTTTTGTGTTTAATTTTTGAACAGGACCTCTACCATCAGTTTCTGTGTCACTGATGTCAGTAGGGTTTCTGATGCTGATTTTAGCAGGGGCAGAAGCAAATGAAGAACTTTGGACTCAAGGCCCATCAAAAACAAAGAAAAAACAGTTTACTTACTCAGGCTTTGGACCTGGTACTTATACATTTGCCTTCACTAATTCCTGATCATGGATTATGGGCTGTGTCTGACTGTTTTGGACAAGCTTGCTTTACTTCTGTGCTGAGTCTATAGTTAAAACTTTGGAACTAGATGTTTTTTACTATATTTAGATTGTCCAGAATGATGTCATTAACCTTTGGTTTTATGTTAAATGTAGTTAAAGTCTCTTTGTTGGTCTGTAATTTGACAGCTGCTATTTGAGCAAAACTGAATGAAAAATGTACAGCCTGGTATTAGAGACACCTACAAATCAGGATTTCAAAATCCCCTTGAAAATAAAGAGATGCAAAGCACCACAGAGCAGACCAAGCTCCAGTTAATTGACAGTTAGGTGTGGTGGATTGGCTTCACCCTTTTAGTTTGCAGCCAAACACAGCCTGCTCTCTTACCCTCCCCCTGCTCTAGAGAGTAGGGGAGAGAATTGGAAAGAAAAGGGCAAGGAACTCATGGGTTGAGATAAAAACTATTTACTAATTAAAATAAAAGGATAATGATAACAACAGTGATAACAGAATATACAATTGAGTGATATGCAGTGCAATTGCTCACCACCTGCCAACTGATGCTCAGCCTGTGCCAGCCAGCGATCCCGGAGCCGAGATGGTACCGAAACCAAAACCCTCAAAGAGTGAGCCCGAGCGATCCCCAAGAGAATACTCCCGTCTTCCAGTCAACCCCAGTTAATATACTGACATGATATGATATGATATGATATGATATGATATGATATGATGATACGGAATAAACCATTGGCATACCCAAATACCAGTTTTGGGTTTTGCTGTTCACTACACTTCTCCCTCCCAGTCCTAATGCAGCTGTGAACCAGCCAAACATGATGGCCTTGAGCTCCAGCAGCAACTAACAACATCAGTACTTTTATCAATAAGTTCTCATAACAAGTCTTACACTGAAACTAAAACACAGCTATTCTAGCTATCAGGAAGAAAATTAACTCTATCCTAGCAAAACCAGGACAGTAGTTTAATTATTGAATTTATAATCCAGGTTGCCACAGCAAAGCAGTGCATCTTTACAGAAGGGGCATGCAGGTGTTCCATTTGCTGGGCTAATCTCACCCATAATTACACCCCAAGGCCCCAGGGCCTTATTCTGCTTGTTGACTGATGAAATAGATGGGGAAATTTTTAAGACAGCTTTAACTTCCAGATGTGAAATGAAAACCTTTTAACAATGTCTGTGAATAGCAGACTGTGAATGACAATGAGCAACGTAAGGGGAAGGACACACTGGATACGCGGGATGAGATGAAAAATGGCCATGTTTTGCAGAAATTAGCTCTGTAACTTCTAGCTAAATTGAAAAAGGTTACATTTCTATATCTGAGAAATGACCTTAGAAAATGGTTATCAAAATGCAGCGTGCAAGTCCATTCTCCATGGTAAGCACTTTAATGGAAGCTACTATTAGAGGACTCTGACGCTACTTGCTCTCATTGTGGCTTCATAGGATCTCTCTACACCCTATGTTTACCCATGAGGACTTCAGCCAGGTCTTTGCCTGTATTCTACCTCCTGGTACTGCATTAGGAACCCTGTCTGACAGCCAGGCACCAGTAGCAGCATGTGCACATTCAAGTCCCTTGTTTGAAGCAGGTTGAATGGGGACTTGCTCTCACCCGACTAGGGAGCTGCTGTCTGTTCTGCAGGGGTGGTCTCTGATAAATCACTGTATGCTTCTGTATAAAATGCATATTTATATTTGAGTCCTTTAATACATGCAATACAGTTTTGCACTTGTCTTCATGAGCAGGAGACCTGAGATTGGGTGCATAACCCCAGAAGAGGTTCACAGCAACAAGGAGCAGAGGACAGCACAGGCTGGCCCCAGGGTTTACCATCTGAACCCAGCCCTTTTCCAGGACATTTCACTCCTGCTTGGCTTTGCCCTGTAGGTCTCTAAGGCGTCCTGTATGCACTACATGGCATTATACAGATAAAACCCATGAAACAGGACTAGAGAAGTTGCTCTGCCCAGCTACTCTGCCTAAGATCTGGGCCACTGCCTCTCACCTTGCTCAGTTTTGCCTCCAGAGTCACACTAGTTCATTGGTTTACCTGTGTTTAATACAGTAGCGCTTTATATTGCCAATATATTTTGCAGTGAAGCATTCAGAAGATCAATCATTAGATAACATTTTCTCACTTAGACTATCCCCTCATTCAGCACTAATGTACCTAAACAAGCACCTGACGTTAATTACTTGAATGGTCCCATTTCTTTCAGCATGAAGTCAAAAGATTTGAAGCACACGCTTCCGTGCTTTGCGGTTAAGTGCAAATGAATTGCGGAAGTGCTGCTTCTCTGCCGGTGGACATCAGAGCTACTCCTTTTTACATCAAACAGCTTTTTCATAAAATGGAAATAGAGGGAAAAATATACCCCTATAATAATATAATGAGGGAGAGAGTATGATATTAAATATTCAAATTTTATACAAATGTATGTACTCAGAGAACTTTCGCACAAAGCATAAAAAACAGTTTGGAGCTACTTTACACTTTTGAATTTTTGTCTTGCAAGGAACCATATTTTTTATTTGAGAAATAAGCAGTATCAAGCTATGTTGACTCTAATATAAGGAAGGTTTCTGGGGGCTTTATATTCCCACAGATTTTGTTTAAGGCCTGAGCTCCCAGGGTTAGTTTCTCTCTCTGGGGCTCCACAAGAGGTTCCAGTCTGAAACCCAACAAGAGTCGCATTGCTAGCAGAAACATAAAATGTCCTGCTGTCTGTCTGCTCCCAACTTGTTTATTCTTAGTGAACATACACAAAACATCCAAACAACTTATCAGGGAAATGGAACCAAAAGGGAGGCATCGCTTTACAGACAGAAACTAAACCAACCTATCTGCCTCACAGCAGCGATTGGGATGGCAGAGAGGGGAATAGGGATCAGCTGTAAGACAACAGTGTTCACAAGGGCTTGATCTGGGCCTGTTGCTCTTCCACTGTAAGAACTCTCTGTGTTACTCCCCTTACTGAAACACTGAGTAGAATCTGGCTTCTGTAGTCACAGGCAAAGACTTTGAGGATTTAAGATTTGATGTGGATCTCTCCATTGACTCAATGTATCAACCACTCAGCAACAATTATCTAAAACTCAACAGACACAAGAATCAATAAGAATATGTACTCATGGATTGGACCTGTTTAGATAGCTGGCATTCAGCTTACATACATAATCATCTCTGAAAGAAATGCAAAAATAGCCCATAGAATTATGCAATCTACTATACACTTACAAATTTACCCTCAAATTTCAGACTGACTTGGAATTAAATTACAAGAGGATGAATGCTGTCAATCTGTGTCTGAAAGAGGAAAAAAATCTGCACATAAAATAGTCAAATAACACCTAGGTGCAGAGGTCATGCTATACTGAAGATCACTCCTAGAAAATTTCTTCATAGCAATCTACTCCAAACCTGAACGGCCCTGCTGCTAAGAGTGAAATGGAAACCTAATGAACTTACCATGGCAATGTCTCAATTTCCAGTGGCACCAGCAGCAAATCAACAGATTTTCTCCTTGTCTGAATTCCTAACAATGCCGAGCAATCAACCAAGATGTCAAAACTGAGATAGATACAAGACCTCTTTCTTTATCCAGCCTTAATCACTTCAACATTCCATATTAAAACTTGCTATTGATGTGAAAAGAATGGCCTAAATGCAAGAGTATTGATATTTCTCTCAGAAGACACTGGGGATAGCGAACATCTGTGGAGCATGTCATTGATCTACATGTTGGTAAATGGTAGCAAAAATGCAACACCATTTTTATGGTAGATTTTGAAGGTAAAAGGCAAAATCATAAGTATCTGGAATTCATGTGTCTTGAACTGATTGACTTTCTCTGCTAGAAGGGACTGCTTGCCATATCAGATGTTGAGGATGAAGGTGGTTGCACAGAGTCCAGAGCATGCCCTTCTTATCTACCTGACAACTAATTATCCTTCAATGTATCATGCACAATTAAAAAAGCCTTACCAGCTATAAAAACTAGTCAGTCTATTTATTGTGGTCTGCCTGAAGGTCATAGTTGGATCTGTCTAAGCGTTTCAGCATAGCTTCCAACAAAGCCAAGGTACTACACTAAGACTGAAAAAGAGTCCAGGCAATATAGGCCAGAAAATGTGGTTTTTTCCATTATTACTTACAGGCTTCATATTGGCCTGAAAGTGGACAGTCTGAAGTGCTGCCTTGGCTGCAGCTGATTTTAGGTGTTTAACTGACAACTGTCTAACATCTGGTACCTGTTGCCTAAGTTTGTTTTGGTTGAGTTGTACTTTATAGTTTAACAAGTAACTTTTCCATGTAGACTGAAATGCCTATAAACTGCCTGGAATTAAATTGGTGTGGAAGATGGCAGATGCAGGATGATACTCTAAGTCACAGATTTTAAAACAAAGTATGCTGCTCAAAGCAGCAGTCTCTACAGAAGTGCAAATTTGCATTGCTCTGGTAAAACCAGCTTTAGAGGTAGCAAAGAGAACAGAAAAACTGAGTAACTGGGAAGCAGTAAACAGAGCACAGAAATAAATTGTGCTACAAAAGACAGACAAAATAAATCCTAAGGCAGTGGAGTAAGGAATCGCATCACCACATCTCTCCTGGCAAAGAGGAGGGGGACTGAACACCCTGCTCCCTGCAGTGAAGGCTGCAGGGAACTGACAGTTCCTCATAATCCCTCCACAGGTGTGTACATTGAAACCGTCGGCCTGGCACCTGGAGGAGAATTGCAAGGGTGATCATAACAGATATACTAGGAAGGGAGTTTTATTTTATAACGTTTTAAATTCGATTGTCAAGCATTTCCATTATTAATTTGAATTAAATATATGGACTATGAACATATGGTGTTGTAACTAGATTAATAATCTCTATTATTATACTCTAAAAACTTTTCGTTAGACCAACAGCAAATTCTTGGTTTCACACATAAGGGTGTGTTCTCCCTTTTGCCCATAAAAAGATTTTGAGTGTAAGAGTAAAGTCCTCCTAAATGCTTCCTTCCTGGCAACCCAGCTGCCTACCCAGCTGATATCCCATCCAGCTCAATTATACAGTTTCCCTTATGAACAGTTACTCTATTATTAGATTGGATCAATTTTGTGTTGTCTCAGGCTCGTAAATGCCTCTATGTTGCAGAGGATGATTCATTACGCTGCACAGCAAATGTCTCAGGAAAAGCCAAAGGTGTTCGTTGGCAGCCACAGGGCAAGCAGAGCTTTTGACACACTGGAATAAAAGTCAGAATTAAGAATTAGTCATTATGGACATAGAACCTGAGTGCAGTAGAAAGGCCTGGCAATTTCAGGAGGTTTTTTTCCTGGTGAAGAAAGCAGTGAAGAGCAAGGGAGGAAGAGGAGAGGAGCAGAACTGTGCAAGCACATTCCAGAAAAGGGTAAAGGAAAAGGCAAATTAGAGAAATAAACTCAAGAGCAGCCTGAAGAATTGCACTGGGTAGCACAAACTAGTTCTGTCCCAGCCGAAAACCAGGCCACACCTTTTGAGTAGGGTGTAGTACAACTGACTCAAGCTTGTGTTGTATATTCTCCTACCTTCTTTATGGATATGACAATTATAAGCCTGTCAACAGTTACCAAGCAACTGGAAACTAAATAATATGAATTAACATTAAGAACGGATTTGGCAGCATTAGGTTTACCATTGGACTTGATGATCTTAAAGATCTTTTCCAATTAAAATGATTCTATGATTCTATGATAATAAAAATGCAAAAACTCTACCATAAAATTTAGGGATCCAAGGCCCTGACAGAATTAAATTTGGCCAGAGATACCAAGAGCAACAAAAAAAAGCTCCTACAGGTATGTCGTGGAGAAAAGGAAAACTAGGGAAAATGTGG
>NW_010333957.1:0-8485 GCF_000700745.2 Antrostomus carolinensis
CTGAAGAACATCTGGCAGGAGAGTCATTATCCTGTGCTGCTTTCCAAAGGTGCTGGATAATCCTGCTCAGTGGATGAGAAAATTACCTGCAAACTTTTTTGGGATGTCAAATCAACCTTGTTTCCTTCAGACTCTGAAATCTGCAGAGAACCTGATGGAAATGTGTATTAGCAAGATGAAATGAGGTGGAGCAGGGGAGGAGCTGCTCAGCGTCTCTCATGTGCCCCAGGCTTGGTGAGAAAGTCTTCCTGAGTTTGTCTTCTGTGCCTGGCTGGAAAATCCAGAGGAGCCAGCTTGGAGGGGACTCACTGTTGGGGTTACCTTGATAGTCTTTCCAAAAGTGGATGATTTATCAACCTCAATGCAGGGAAACTGAGGCACTGAAAAGTGGGAAGCTGCTTGTTATAGCAGGAGTCAGGGCAGGATCTGTAACAGCCAGAGGTTTTCTGGCTCCTGCTCTCAAGGCTGCATCCTGCCAAAGCACAGGGATGGCAAATGGAAGAGGCCAGTGGAGGCTGCTGGCTCTGCTGTCACGGCCACTGTGCTGGGGGTCCCCATGGCTGGCTGCTGGGCTTGTGGGGGCTGGCTAGGGACAGGGGTGAAGCCCCACGGGTCAGTGTGGGATTGGTTCTGTATGTAGGATGGGAACAGGTGAGACAAGGGCTGGGCAATGCAGAGATGGTCCCTTTCCATGACCCAGTATGTCCCTGCAAGACCATGGCACCACTTCCAGGGAATGGCCTTCTCCCAGGAGGTCCTGTTCCTGAGGTCTCTGCTGTACCACTGGGACCATCATTTTTCCTCTTTTTCCCCTCCAAAGATAACAGACTGCATCTCCCCAGATACCAGGAGGGACACTCTTACAAACCAGGCAATGAACAGACACACCAGGTAAAGCCAGGAAAAAATCCAGAGAGGGAAACTCAGGGTTTCTTCCCATGGAGGAACATGGCTGGTACCTTGGCTCACACGGACCTCACCAAAGCAGCTGATAGTGATTTCTGTCTGTTTGGATGATTTATCAACCTCAATGCAGGGAAACTGAGGCACTGAAAAGTGGGAAGCTACTTGCTATGGCAGGAGTAGGAAGGAAATGGTTTGTGGTGACTGTCCTGTGATTTTTTTTGACAAGAGGGTGGCCAGAGGGAGGACTGGGGTGGTGTTGAGCAAGACTTGTGCTCCTCAACCTCCAGATCTCATGCTCTAAGCCCCTTCCTCAGACAGGAGCTGTACTTTGGGGTGCTGGAGTGGCTATGCTTCTAGTGGGGGGCTAAAAGCAGGAGATTCCTCAGGCTAATTTGTCCTCACAAAGAAGGATTTACCCCTGAGCTGCTACAAACCTGGGTTTATCCTAAAACTCATAAAACCAAAGAATCTCCTGGAGTTGCTGCAAGCTCATGTGAGTCAAAAATCTATTGAACAGGCTGAGATGCCAAATGGATTCAGCTTCCAAACGTGCTTCACCGAGTGAATTTCAGACCTGTGCTTAAGCGTGTTCTAAGCAGAGGCTTAAATACTTGTTCACTTACACACACTCCTGAAAGCCACGTTGAATCAGGGCTGGGGGAGACCATGTTCTAGAAGAAATAGTTGTCTCTCTTACTCATCTTCTCTTAAATTGTCCCGTAGGGTTGTTAAACAGCTGCTGCTTTTTATCTACATGTGTGTGTTGGTGGTTTCTCAGGGGTTCCTGGGCTCACCTTGGACAAAGTGTTTCCTGCCTTGCTTCTCCCCTTTCTCCTTGCTCTTTCTCACTTGTGTTTCTTGAGGCAAGCACCATCCCTTTGAGTGTGTTCAGCACCTACTACACGGGCAGGTAACTGGAGTCCCCACCTCCTGAGGTCCATGTCCTTGGCTTACCATCATTGAGCTGCATGGATGGTCCCATTCTGCCCCACAGCAGTAAGGTCAGTCCTTTGTGGGTGCCACTGTTCTCCCCTACCTGTCATCACCCAAAAGGTCTCCAAAAGGTGCCCTCCTGGGCCAGTGTCTTGTGGTGCAGGTCACCTGCCAGTGCAGTGGCTTTGAGGGGCCAGTGCAGTGGCTTGGAGGCCAGCAGAGCTGTGTGATGAAGGGCTCTTAAGTGAGGGAAGGCTCTTGGTGGGACACCATTACAGTCCTTCACTAGCTTGTCAACAAGCATTAGCAGTGGGGATGTGTTGAGGACAAACACTGTGCTGGGGCAGGAAACTCCTTGTGAAGCTTTAGTAGGTGTGTGAAGGACTACACAGAGTGTCACCAGCCTTCTGCTGGGAGAGGCTGTCACCAGCAACACCCTGATGGGCACTGCCAGCTTCTCTTCACTCCTTCTCGTGTCTCCTCTTGGGCTGAGGCTGCTGAGAAGCCCTGGCCCAGCCTGCTGCCTCCAGCAAGGCTGTTCTCCTCGCCTCTCGGCTCTCTGCTGTTACCTTCATGCATAAAACATCTCCCTGTCGACTGAGATCCCATCTCCTGGTGGCCTTGTCAAGGAAGCTTCGGGGGGGACATAAAAAGTCCCTTATAAATCTCTGGTCTGTCATCCCTGGAAACTTTATTGTGCCTCCAGAGAGCAGTTCTGTTGCTGTTCTGCTCTTTCAGGGGATGATATTTAGCTGAGGCAGGAGGGGAACAGCAGCTCTCTGCCTGCCACCAGCTTCAACAACCACTGTCCTGGCCTCAGGACAGGCTGTGGTCACTCCCTGGTGCCCGGTGAGGAGCTGGGGGCCCTGCCCGAGCTTGCTCACTTCTCCTGTGCTTGGGGTCTCTCCTGTGTGGTAGAAACTCCAGAGGGTTATAGAATCATGGAATGGTTTGAGTTAGAAGTGACCTTTAAAGGTCCATCTAGTCCAACCCCCCTGCAGTGAGCAGGGACATCTCCAACCAGATCAGGTTGTTCACAGCCCCATCCAAACTGACCTTGAATGTTTCCAGGGATGGGGCTTCTACCACCTCTCTGGGCAACCTGGGCCAGTGTCTCACCACCCTCAGTGTAAACAATTTATTCCTTATATCCAGTCTAAATCTCCCCTCCTAGTTTAAAACCATTTCCCCTTGTCCTGTCACTACATGCCCTGCTAAAAAGTCTGTCCCCATCTTTCTTACAGGTCCCTTCAGGTACTGAAAGGCCACACTAAGGTCTCCCCAGAGCCTTCTCCTCTCCAGGCTGAAGCAGAGCACCTCTGCCTGTCTGCCAGCCAGGCTGGGCTCCAGGGTGCTTACAGGGAGAGAAGAGATGGTGGCAGGAGATGGGTTTGAGGGGCCTGAGGAGCTAAGGGAATGGGGGCTGGAGTTAACGAGCAGCCCAGGATGTTGAAGTGCTCTGCAGTTGTTCTGATGGGGCTGTTGGTTTTGCAGTCCTCCTTTAAGCTCTCCAGGCATGGGATGACCTTGGGAGCATGTGACAACTTTGCAATCAAATTGCTCTACGTGATGGAGATGGTGAACTGGGAATTGGTGATCTGGATTGGCTCTGGCTCTGGCAGGGAGGGGTGGGAGTGTTGCCAGGTCAGAGCTGGGATCCAGCCAGTCCATCTTTACTGACATTCCTCTTCACTGAAGAGCTGCTGCTATTTGTTCTTGTTAATCATGAGCTTTACTCGGCAGCTTCTCTGCTCCAGGGGGACAGAAGACCTTGCACAAGCAGCTCATCAAAGGGACATATACATGGAAAAATAATCACGTTCCTCTCCATCACGAGCTTCACTCAGCAGCTTCTCTGCTCCGTGGGGACAGAAGACCTTGCACAAGCAGCTTATCAAAGGGACATATACATGGAAAAATAATCCAAATCACCTCCTTTCTGAGAGCAGATCTGGAGCGTTGATGTTCCTGGGACCTCAGGAGGGATCAGCACTTAGAGCTCTCTCCAGGGAGAACACCTATATATGAACTTTACTATAAAACCTATGTCAGCTTCTCACAGTGGAAGCTGGAGGAGCAGAGGAGCAATTGCAAATGGCCCTGTCTGGGTCCCAACGTCATTCCTGTGCATGCTGATTTAAATATATGGATATATTTAATCATTATTATAGTCATTAATTGGCTGCTTGTGTTGGGCAGGCGGCTGGTAATGGAATGGCAACAGAGGCTGAATTTCTGGGAGGGTTGTTGATGTCCACTGAAGGCATCAAGAGCCTTTCCAATGGCAGGGTTTGGGGATGAGCTGTGGGGACCAACAGTGCTGTTCCTGGCAGGACCCTCATTGCTCCCTCGTTGTCACATGCTCCCAAGGTCATCCCATGCCTGGAGAGCTTAAATGAGGACTGCAAAACCAACAGCCCCATCAGAACAACTGCAGAGCACTTCAACATCCTGGGCTGCTCGTTAACTCCAGCCCCCATTCCCTTAGCTCCTCAGGCCCCTCAAACACATCTCCTGCCACCATCTCTCCTCCAGCATTGATCCCTGTCCTGCTCTGGCTTCTCTCCAGAGCTGCAGGAACTGCTCGGTCTCAGGTTCAGCACACACTGAGGTTCCTCCTGGCATGTCACTACCCACCTTGTCTCCTGTTCTCTGCTTCACTCTGCTTTCTCCCTGGCTGATGGGCAGAGGGTGTTTCCTCTGTTGGCAGCAGCAGCAGCTTTGCCATCATGCAAAGAGAAAGAACAGAAAAATCCCAGCTCTTTTACTACCTTTTTAGGTAGCTCAATCATTCAGTAGGTGTTTGCAGAGCAGCTTGAGATCTTTCAACCTCAAGGAAGACCAAAGCCATGTCACCCCAGAGTCCTAAGGCAGATTGTCCTTCCACTCCATAGGCGTTAACTCCCTCCTCTCCTTGGCTTGTCTTCCAGGTGCTGAAAGGCTGCAAGAAGCTGAACCTGTCAGTACATTCGGTGGGACGCATCCCAGGGGGTTATGTCACCAACCACATCTACACCTGGGTGGACCCACAGGGCCGGAGCGTGTCCCCACCGATGGGCCTGCCACACCATCAGAACAGCTCCATCCGTAAGGACAGCGAGAAGAGGAGCCACCTCCAGCTCCTGCAAGAGGGAGATGAGAAAAAGGTGAGCAAAGGGGATGAGCCACCACCCTGGGGACCTCTCTGTGGTTGCCTGTCACCATGTAGGTGCCAACTCTCTTTGTTCTCCTTATGGTTTTCGTTCCTGTGGGTCTGGTCACTGTTGGGATGGCCAATCTCTCCTTTAGGATACACTGGATCTTCATTGCTTCCTTAGGTCTGTAGCTTTCCCTTCACCTCCCCTGAAGAGTCCTGCAGGATGGGATGGATTGGCTTTGTTCCCATTTGCTACAAGGAGAACCTGAGCTGGAGACATGGCATTGTCCAGATGCAGACTTGTCTGGCAACGAGGGTCCTGCCAGGAACAGCAGTTAAACCAGAAACTGCTTTTAGGGCTTTTCCTGAACCAGGTTGTGGTTTTGGCTGGAGGCCCATCGCCAATGGATCATTGAGAAGCTGACATAGATGTTATGTTCAGGAGGACTCGTGGATTTGCAGAGTTAAATCTCAGAGGGCATCCCTGATCTTTCCTCAGGTGTTTCCATTGAGGTTTTTCTTGGGTCTCTTGGCAGTTTTGTCAAAGTGAAGAAAAAGAAAAAACAATTCTCTTCCAAAAATGCTCTAAAATAAACCAGATTGTTTTCCTTTTCCGTTTGGGGAGAGACAGACAAAAGCAAAAAGCCCTGGCAAGTGAAAACAGAGCAGGGAAGGGAATGGCTTTTAGAACGTACCCAGGGGAGCTGGTGGTGTCCAGCCAGCCTGGATCTTGGGCTTTTTACAGAAAGTAAAGTATATTCACACATCTGATACCCAGTCCTGCTCTCTCACCGTGAGCCTGCCCTCCTTCGAGACAGGCTGTGTTATAGGTGAAGCCAGCAGAGGGTATGTGCGTAGAATCCCAGCCTGGTTTGGGTTGGGAGGGACCTTAAAGCTCATCCAGTCCCAACCCCCCTGCCAGCAGCAGGGACACCTTCCACTAGACCAGGTTGCTCAAAGCCTCATCCAGCCTGGCCGCAAACACTGCCAGGAAGGAGCAGCCACAGCTTCTCTGGGCACCCTGGGCCAGTATCTCACCACCCTCACACCAAAGAATTTCTTCCTCAGATCTAGGGAGAAATAGTATCTAATATCTAGTTCAAGCTGCAACATCTGATCTAGAGGATTTAGTGTTTCTTCTCCCTCATGCTTCCCGTGCCCAAGCAGACCTAGGGACTTGTAGGTGCAGGGGAAGAGTGCTCAGATGCCCTTGCAGTGAGGCATAGGCTGGAGGGACAGACTCTGCTCACTCTCTTGGTGGTGATGGACAGGGAACCTGTTTGTCTGGAACAAGCAGGACATGGTGTCACCTCACTGGCGTTCCTGGGGTATCCAGATACTGTCATCCAAGTGAGTGGGTGCTTGCTTCCCAAAGGCATAGAGTTGCTTGGAGCCTCGACATCTTTCTATCCTGTTATCCTGAGATCTCTGTGGCTGTCCCCAGCTCTTTGATTGTTTGCCCCAGATGTCCTCAGCTCTGTCTGGAAAGGCTGTGGAGGGCTCAGGAAGCTGGAGCTTCCCACCTCCTCAGGCAGAGAGGGAAAAATCTAATAGAGGATGAGACAGTTTGCTGATGAAATATTCATGTGGGCCACAAGGGAGAAGGGCCCATTATTTTTATTTTAAGGAGAAGAGAAAAGCAGCTGCCGCTGGCTTGTTGGTGTCCCCCACCCCCTACCACTCAGTGTCACCTTGATGGAGCAGGCAGCGACTCTTTGAAGCTGGAGGTAGGAGATGTTTCTCTGCACATCCTTCCTTTACTCCTTGCTGTGTATTGACATGAAATGTTTGGAAGCCTGCAGTGGCACAACATCCCTGAGCCTCGTGTGACCCCAGACAGCCCCTTCCTGGCAGTCCCTCAGGAGATGGGGTTCCAGCTTGGCTGCTCTATGGGTTGGTCATCAGACCAAAGCACCCTCCTCTGCTGCTCCTGCTCCTGAGCTTGTCAGGGCTGTGTCCCAGGGGGTGCACAGCAAAAGGAATCCAGCTGAACTTTGCAAGTTAAAAGAACTTTTAATTACCATAGCTTAATCCGCTTTGGAAGGGAAGGAAGCCAAGTTGAATGGAGGCCATGTTAAACTTGGAAGAGCATCCATGCCCAGAAGAGCATCCATGCCCAGAAGATCATCCATGCTCTGCTGGATACACGCACTCCCAAGGTATGAGGGGCCCCAGCTCCAGTTTGCCCACTGTGGCACCATTCTGGCTGAGCTGGGCTGCAGGACCTCAGCACACAGAAGTGGCTGCCCTTGTTCTTGCCCTTGGCTGCCCTGTGCTTCTCCGGTACCATTCTGTGATGCCTCTTTGTGGCAGTGCTGCACTTGCAGAGCCCTGGGAAGATTTGCCAGCCTTGGTGGGGTGCCCAATCTTCATAGTGCTACCAGCTTGTGGCTTGCTGGCTTCAGCACCTTCTGCCCAGGTATGAGGAGTGACGAAGAGCTTCTCACTCCACCTGGCTCTTCCAAAATCTGAGCTTGTTCTTCCATTCCTTGGTGCTGCTCCCCACAGTCAGACAGCCCTTTGACTTCTTGTAGCTCCAGATCATGCTTTGACCCCAGGGCAGGGTGGTGGAGGCCTCTCTGTTAACCTGGGAAGAGTCAATGACAGTTGCAGGAAATACTTGAAGCTCCCAGAAACGGGTGTGCAAAGACCTGATGGAGAGGGCAATGCTGGTGTGATGAGAACAGGCAGCATTCAACCTTCTCCTGCCACTGCTCCTCTATGGCAGTGGCAGCAGTGACATCAGCCTCTCAGCACTGCTTGGAGTCCTTCTTCCTCTGTTAACGGGCTTCCATCCTTGCTGACCACAAGCATGGTGGACCTTTCTCCCTACCCTGCTAGCTCAGTGGGTCAGAAGTGCTTTCAGCACTGGTGGGACCCGAGGTTGCTCAGAACAACACTCTGACCCCTCCACTCCTTGCCCTGCCTTGGCAGCAGTGACATCAGCCTCTCAGCACTGCTTGGAGTCCTTCTTCCTCTGTTAACGGGCTTCCATCCTTGCTGACCACAAGCATGGTGGACCTTTCTCCCTACCCTGCTAGCTCAGTGGGTCAGAAGTGCTTTCAGCACTGGTGGGACCCGAGGTTGCTCAGAACAACACTCTGACCCCTCCACTCCTTGCCCTGCCTTGAGCCTTCCTCCAAACCCAGCTCCTCCTCACTGCCCCACTCCTTGGTGACAATCTGCAAGGTTTGGTTTGCATTTTGCAATAACCTCCACTCCTGAATTCCCATCTCTCAGACCAGCAAAAGAAAATTACTGGATGCTACAACTTTTCAATGACCAAGGCCACCCCCAGACACTTCTTCATCCAGAGGTGCCTTGCTGTGCCAGCTGCTGGAGAAGGAAAGCCCCACTGTGATCAAAGGCTGGCTGGCAGCCTGACCTGGTGGGCAGTAGATTTGAGAGGGGTCATTTGATGTGCCCTCTTGTGTCATTTGTGTGAACAGATGCTTCAGGACGTGAGTTAGCTGAGTTGAGAGATGAGGGGCCTGGAGCATCTTCTGTGTG